>NC_068982.1:155357625-155359470 GCF_001194135.2 Octopus bimaculoides | reverse complement strand
ACACACACACACACACACACACACACACACACACACACACACACACACACACACACACACACACACACACATATAAAACAAAGACTGTGACACCAGAATTGATAGTGTGGGATAGAGCTCTGACAGTACAAGTCATGATTGTTTGATCTCACTGGAAGCTACCGATCCAAAAGATGAAAGACAGACGGAGTCCATATGCGGGCAATTTTGACAGGAGATTCTCATACCAGATTCGGCTGAAAATTTGCAGATGTCGAAAGATACAACATTGTTTCTATTGAATTTCTCTGAGCTAAAGCCCACTGGTGAGTGATATAAGAAAAAGTTGGTCTCTTGTAGATCTAGCTTTACGAAAACCGTAATAGTAGAGGGAGAGAAAGAGGGGAGAGGAGGAAGAGAGTGGGAGAGAGAGCGAGAGAGAGCGAGAAAAGAAGAAAGAGAAAGAGAGAGAGAGTCATTGCTAATGATTGTCTTCATTTCCTTTGGGATGCAATAGGACGATTGTTGGTAGGGCCAGGGAAGTTCCAAAGATCAGGCTATATGCCTTTAGAGAGAGAGAGAAAGAGAGAGAGAGAGAGAAAGAGAGAGAGAGAGAGAAAGAGAGAAAGAGAGAGAGAGAAAGAGAGAGAGAGAGAGAGAGAGAGAGAGAGAGAGAGAGAGAGAGAGAGAGAGAGAGTGAAAAGTTTTGTGGTTTTAGAGGCTAGATCTAGAGCGTATTGCTTGAGGGTAATGGAAAGGGCGTTGTAACAGCTGGAAGTGGATACATTTAGATGAGATTTATTAAGGGCGTGTCGTGTGGAGTTGGATGTAAAGTGGGTGTCAAAAGCGGAGGTTTTCTCCCCAGAAGTAGTGCTCACAGAAGCCTTATGGTTAGAAAGTGGAACAAAGGAAGAGTTTAGCAAAGTTTGTAGAGATTCTACAGTAGATCCTTATGGTAGGGCGATGCACGGAGGCACTCTTCAGGGATAGTGGAATTATCAGAGTTACCAGATCTTGTAAGAGTCTGTTTTTAGAGCCGGTCAATTTCTCTGCGTTGTATGTGTTCAATTCTTGCCTGAACTACTACCGCACAAGCCATGAATAAGCTACTTAAGTTGTGCTTGAAATATAGAGGGACATGTCCAAGAGGGTGGACTCAGTCACACGTCTAGCTGTTTCTGATGGGGTTGGAGTGAAGTATAAGTGTTATGAGGGACAGTTAACATAAAATTGGCGGAGTTCCAATCTGTCGGGTAATTTGTAATATAATATTTGAGTGTGGCAAGCATTATGTAGTTTGCCGATGTGTATTGAGTAGCAGAGCCGTCTTAGCAGCGTTATTGGCTCCCGGGCAGATCACTATACTGGACCCTATATTTCATTGACAGAAAGCCACAACATACATAGATCAAAATTGGGTCCCTTAGACCTGTGGTGACCCCGAGCAACTGCTCAGTCTATCCATGTATTAAGACAGCAGAGTGGAATAGTCACAATGAGGCAGTAGTCAGACAACTCAATAGGTACTGAAACAGATATGGTAAAGTTTGGATTTGGAGGTGAGAACAAAACTCCAGTAGTGTTTGTGTGTCGGTAAGGCATGTCTGCAGGAGTTGAAACAAATTAGTGTACAGAGTTGCGGGTTGCACAAAAGATTTGGTTTCCGTACTACGAGACATCAGTACGAGGCTAGTGTGAGAGCTAAGAGGAGTTGTGAGCATTAAAGTCAACAAGGACGATGATGTCAGGGGAAAAGGAATTGAGATATGGATATATATGTCTTTAGTATAGGAGGAGATGTGATCGAAGTTGTTGGTTCGAGGAGTTAGGATATCCGCAGAAGAGGCAGATGCATTTGGAGGAATA
>NC_068982.1:155353799-155357054 GCF_001194135.2 Octopus bimaculoides | reverse complement strand
ATATATATATATATATATATATATATATACCGAGAGACAGAAATAAAAACATCTTCGTAATTTTGTTCTGTTTGTTTTTTATTTGTTCAAATGGATATATACTTATATACATACATACATACATACATACATATATATATGTGTGTGTGTGTGTAACTTCTGAGGGAAGAAAACGTGTGTAATGCGTCTATGTGTGTATCTGTGTGTGTCTGTGGTTGTTCGTGTGTGTGTGTGAGTGCGTGCGTATCTGTGTAAATATTTACCTCTAGTGATATTTCCTCTGCATCATAATAAACACCGTCTTAGGTGTTGTGATGATTTACTCCTGACTGAGTTTTTTTCCCTCTAATAAACTAACTTAATCGCTCGCTTACCTTTGTAGAAACCAAGTGACTTACCGAGGGATCTTGTAACAATATAATCACGCTTCAACAAAGGTATACGGTAATTCAAAACGTATTTGGTAGAATCATTCTTGCTGAGAATGTTTGCGTCTTCTGTTTTAGTGTCTGAATAGTCCACTTCGTAATTCCGTTGGTGTAATTTTTTATTTACTGTTGAATGGTCCATAACAGTAACCATTTAATGCGACATTTGGTTTCGTATTCCTGTTTGCATTTGTTACGGTTTGCGATGTTTTCCAGCATACTGCTCGATTTAAATTGTTTGCAAATGAAAAGAAGTTGATGACAGCGTTCATTGCTATCAAGCCTCAAGATCACGTTGGTAATATACAAGGCGCTCATCACGCAACATGGCTGCATTTTCATTATTAACAAAACTATAAGGCGGCGAGCTAGCAGAATCGTTAGAGCGTTGGGTAAAATACTTTGTAGCATTCACTTCGGCTCTCTTCGCTCTGAGTTCAAATCCCACCAAAACCAATTTTGCCTTTCATACTTTTGGGGTTGGTAAAATAAAGCACCAGCCAACTATTGGGCTCGATGGTATTGACTAAGCTTCTCCCCTTGAAATTGCTGACCTTGTGTCTGAATTAGAAACAATTATTATCAATGATATAAAATATTTAAAAAATGGTTAAAATTATAACCATATTATGTTCACGTTGATTTGATGTCTTAGAACTTCACTCACATCTACATAACACCAATAACATTGCCATAGCAGCGGAAAACCAGACAAATTACTCCTGCATAAAGATCTATTTTCATTGAGTGCATTTCCAGACTGCTAAGCACGGAAGACGAGATATGTCTCTTCGTTTAACGTCTTTTCTTTCCTATTTGGACATCACCTTATTAGTGGCGCTATGATTATATACCATGGCTTATTCTTCTCATTTTATTATGGTTGTATGTGTAGTAGGCCTAACACATCGCCCTGTTTAACACCATTACCTGGTCTTTGGGTGTCCTTAGTGGAATTCACTCAGTTGCAAGCATCAGTTTCCCCACTGCTCACGTTAAAAAGGCAGAAATTGACGCGTAGATGTTCAAGCCGAGCATTAGCTGCCTCAATTTCATCAGTCTAGGGGATTCTACACAGGTTTCTCTCGGTGCTATTTATCACCTACATTATCAGCATCATTTAATTAGCTAAGGTGATCAACAATGTGATATAATGAGCAGTTATTGCTTCACGGGGCAATAAGAGCGTCTATGTGATCGATTGTCCTGCGAGAAATAGCAGCAAAATCTCTTTGGAATCTCATCCCATCACCTGGAAAAATATGACCGACACATTGAATAAAGCAGATATAAAGATATATGTATGAAAAATATACTCCCATCCAAACCAGAAAAGGTACCCTTGAATGTCTTTGTTCAAAATGTGCTAAACAAGAACAACAACAATAACAAATTATTGTTCGAGCCAAATAATAAACTTCTTTGTGTTCATTCGACTTGCTAAAACTAATAACCAAATCGCTCTCGAATCAAACACCATTGTTTTAAAAAAAGACAAGTGACATTAGATGTGTGGTTCTAGATGCACATTGCCTGCAAAATAAAAGGTGAGTAGGGCACGGTTCGAACACTTTTTATGTCATATATCTGCTTAATCAGAGCCGACCTGGCCAAATCAACAATAGCAACGTTAACCAAGTGTTGTTTGAGTCGACTACGCAATCTCTACATATTGGGTCTACTTGTTAGAAATAACTGAGAAATCTCCCTCAAATCGTAACACACACACACACGCGCACGCACGCGCGCGCGCATCAGACACGCCCGTTGCTTAAATCTAAGTTACCCATGACCCAGCAAGCCTATAATTGTAGGTGTAATCATTCCATTGCCTTTCAATTTTTTTTCAGACAAAGAGTATCTGAGACTCCCTTAGCCAGTGTGTTCTTCTTTGCTCTTCCTTTATTCAAGAAACTACATGGTTTGAAGGAGATTTTGCTGTTATGTGTAACAGGTCAAACATTGGTTTGTAGAACGACTGTACATAACAAATACATTTTTAATCAAGAAAGGATAAAAATTAGTACAAATAAGATTTCTGTCTCTCAAGTAATTCATATATTTCTTCACACTGCGTAAACTTCAGCTAAATTATCTCACAACATTATTGTACTAAATTTCTATTGTTTTTGAAGGAAAATACATTTACTTCAATTCGTGCGGAATTCTATTTCCATCGTATTTGTTCTAAAAAAAAAACCCTCCCGAATAAACAAAAATAGATAAAGCCATGTTGTTATTTCAATTTAAAGACTCAATCAATGATAAATGGTTTATTTTTGCTGAAACAAAATGAAGGCCAATATCTCTAAATCTACACGTATTTCATTAAATTAGTTTCGAAGAAAAGCAGTGCATAAATTGACATAACGAACCATTAGAAAGGATTCAATGCGAAGTCATTCAATATTTTGGATTCAGAGGTTGCAGACTGTGTACTCCGTCATGCAAAGGTATGTAGTGAAACTACTATCGCCATTATATATAAACAAGTGCGGGCGTAGCGGAGAGCAGCCATCTGTATCCATCACGTGACTGATTATTATTTGAAGCGGCAACTGCCTCGTACCGTTCCCACCAGAACGCAAACTGACCAACCGTGGCCCCTAATAAGGTCACGTGATGAAGTGTTTTTCAGATGCTCTCTGTAGCCTACCTTCAGCTATAAATAGACTAAATTATACCCGGCAAATTCGTCGCGCCACAGATCCTAGATCTGGCCGGTGTTGACCACACACGCGTAACACAGCAGCAACCAGTTCCAGCGACGTCCAACTACGACTACCAGCACCTCCGCCAGCGTCAACATGACTTCTACGTACACCAG
>NC_068982.1:155346559-155353606 GCF_001194135.2 Octopus bimaculoides | reverse complement strand
ATCTCACGCATACACATACATGTATCACTTACACACACTCTTTTCTTAACACGACGGCCTGTCTTTTATTGTGTTTTCATTATGTCGCATTCACACTCACACACAGACATACATTTTAATGCTACAATAAATATTACTGTTATTCATCTTTATCGGTTGTGTCCTATCTTGTATCTTACTGGCATTTACGAATTCACTATGTTATCGAAGTATAACATATTTATATCATTTGATATATTTTTGTGTTCGACCGTGTGACGCGTTTAATAAAAGGAGCCCTGTTTTCCCATTCGTCACCATTTCTCCTTTTTGGTTCGCACGGTCGTTCTTACAGGTATATCGTTTGGGTGTAGTATAAGGACTAGATTATCTACTCAGACACATAAGTGTAGAATATAATTGCTGAATATATACTGTTTAGATAGAAGTGACAAGTTATAAATAAAGATTTTATCAACTATGATTATTGATAAGAAAAAAAGCTTCGATGTTTTATACAATAATCTCCATCTTATGTCTCTCTAGTAGTGCTCAATTATTGTTTGAATGGGTGATTAATATAAAAATTGTTTTAGTATAAAATCCTTGCTGTTAAAATATTCTCGTGTATTGTGTGATGCTTACTTTTAAGCAATGACGTCAATGATTAGTAACTGGTGAAGGGATGCAATTGAGACAATAGGGTGCAGGATTAAAGGACTTACAGTATATAGCTTTGATTACCTTAAATATAATTTCAAGATATGTCGAATTTACTTTTCATACCTTCATGGTTTATGTCATAAATGACACCTATAATCAATTAACCAAGGATCCACGAATGTTACTGCCATCAGCCTTTTAACAGTGTCAACTGAAGGCTAGGGTAGAAAATAGTGAATTAGAATCTTACAAATATAAAAATATGGTGCTATTTCTTTAAATATGAAGTCATTTCAAGAGACACCATTAGACTAGTAAGATGTGTTTGTTGATTATAATGAATTCGCAGACAAAATCCTATTTTAGTAGAGGTCTATTGATAGAAGGAATAACTGACAATTGATGTATTTATTAGTGTTGTATTATTATTACAATATTAACGAGCAATAGGTAAAAGAGAACAGGGTAGATTTAATCTATTACCAGATTTAACACTGCCAACTAGTTCATATGTGCGCTTAGCAGAGATACATAGGCTGCAAGGCTCCAGTTAAAGGATAATTTCTTTTCGCTCTACCAGTTCCGGAGGCCATATGAACACAATTGGAGCTATTCTTCTTCTCCTGATTAAAATAAAATAATGCCGTGTGTAATGTAGCCCATCTCTACGCACTTATTTGAAATCCTGTCTCGGTCGACATCTGTCATGCCTCTGAAGTCGATAAAATAAGTACCTGATAAAATAAGTAAAAACAAGTGCCGGTTTTTATAGATTGTTCTTTTTCCCAATGTATGTCTCTGTACTTCCCTCAGTGTGGCACCAATAACGGTACACTGAGGGAGATAAACAGTAAAATCGTCTGAGAGGAAGATATGGGATAATTTTTACCCCTGCCTTAGCGAAGGCAGAGGTGTTGTCTTCAGTCGACTTTGTTTGTTTGTCCGTGGACAAGATGTCTCAAGAAACGTTGGATGGATTTGAATGAAACTTTCAGGGATGTTTGGCCTCGTGACTAGCATGAGCTAATTAGATTTTGGGATCGATCTGGTTCTGGACAAGGATTCTGGATTATTTTTCCTGTTTTTTTTATTTAACTTAATTTTTGAGAGCGGTCGGGTTCATTTTTAGTATTCTCATTTATAAGAGCAGTCGAGTTTATTTCAGATATTCTCATTTTAAAAGTCATCTCTGGCTAATCGTTGAGAGGACGTTGGTGTTGCCTTGGCGGTGGTTTTCGCTCTCTGAATGCTCTTGTTTTACATGCATTTACGCTTTGTCAGTTGAATCGAACCAAGTGTATTACTTGATAAAAGGTAAAGTTGACTCCAGCAAGACATGAAGTAAACTAAACTTAATAAATCATTTATCCTCTTCCCGCTTCGTATCGAACAAGCTCATATAATTTTCCTCTCTTATTATTTCTTGCAAACTCTTTCAAACCAATTTCCAATCACACAGCCGTCACCCAATACTTCATTCAGAAGACTATATAAACTTCCGATTTTTCTAAAGAAAATAAAATCCCCACATCAACAACTTTACAGATACTTTTATGTATTTCACTATTTCATAACCGAAAGTTGCAGGAACTCTAGAGAAAAATTGTATTAAAAGCTCGTCGAAGTCAATGCGCTTTGTGTATGATTAAAACAAGGAGTAAAACTCTAACATGTCTTGCAAGCTTAGTGCACATAGTTTCTGAAAAGGCACTGTATGTGAGTATAGTTGATGGCATTAAGGTAATTAATGAGTATTGTTTCTTAACTCACCATACTGAATTCAAGTTCTCTTTGAGGCTTGATCTATGATAGAATACATGGACTTTATGTGTATTTGGGCTTTATGCATTCTTTAAGTTTCTTTATACAATAATTTCTAAGAAGGCACCAGTAGAATGTAGAGCATTTATATTCTATAATTTATAGCATAAACTATATTATATACTCAGCATTCCCAAAGTGGGCAGTATTGCAGCCCCCCACCCTGGGGCGGTGGAAAGTTTCAAGGGAGCGTTGAAGAAAAGTGGGGCTATAATGGGGGTAGCGATTCATGAAAAAAACAACAAAATAATGGGTTCACTAGGTTAAGTTTTATTTGTGAAATACAGTTGCTTTGAATTTGCTTCAGAAAGAGGTCTACGTTTGTGATGGTTATTGGAGTGGGAGTCTTTAAGAAGGAATCAAGATATCTGACAGAGTAGATAGATTCTTATAATTTATATTCATTTAGGTAGCTTGCGTTGGTCTTATTGTCAGTCTGGATTCACAACTCCCAGTGCATACCTATTCTACGTCAAAGTGAATAAAATAAATACAGCTATAAAAGCTATACCTGAGCTTATAGCTTTTTCACGTAGTCAAAAAAAAAAAAAATGAAAGAAAAAAGACATGCATGTCGCATATTACATACGTTAGACATTTTAAACTGACAGCAGTTCGAGTACTGTAACAGACTTACACAACGGTACACAAAATAATACCCAGTAAACAGTACATTATACACAATCGCAACTCATTACTATGGCACAACTTACGCTACGCAAACGCTACACAACAAACTGATGAAACGCTAAAATAACACCAGAAACAGTAAAATCTCTACAACAAAGTAAATCATCTCACATCCACAAAAAAGGCAATTTTACACGTACATACACGCGCACTCAGACGCATACAAGATCGTACGCGCATACAGCTCAACAATATGGTAGTGCATCTGTTGATGCATTTAAAATCATTATAACCAGCGGAACTCGTGTAGCTTCCATGTGTAATAAAAGGTCTTATTTATATTTTGATACATAAATCTATAGATCTTCATGATACTGTTTCAATGTTAAAAACTTCAATTATGTATTCGATTTCCTTATTGAATAGTATCGCTTGAAGCAGAATAATGATAGAGACGGTTTCTAACATGGGCACAAGACCAGAGATGTTGGGCGAGTGGATAGAATGGATTATATCGACTCCAGTACTTGACTGATATTTATTTCATCGACAATCCTAAAGAAGGAAAGATTATGTCGGCCAGAGCAAACTTTAAGCTCAGGACATATGGAATGTAACCAAATATTGTAAAACATTTTGTTCAATACTGTGACGATTCTGACCAAATGATGGAGTAAAAACAGTAATGTTACCAGGATATACAGGTTCATCTTATTTCAGATTAACACTCATTTGTATTGTATTTTTAATAAACAAATAATACAAAAAGAAAAGATATGAGTAAAAGAAACAATTAAATAAAGAGAAAATATATATAAAAAGAACAACTGTCTGAAATAATTAAATGAGAAGACAAAGATTGTGTCCACTGTTTGGTTGTGTATAATGGTATGTATGCTTGCGCAATATAATATTTTAACGGAAAACAGCTGTACACGGAAATGTTAATTAGGTACTCTTCGTTGTTAGGAAAGAAAATTTGTCAAATGTGAGGTAATGTGAAATCGATGTTGTGGAAGAATTGTATGGAATCGTTAACTGTCAGGCATTTTCCGAAACACTATTTTCTGTAATAAACCATTTTATCTTAAACACATCATCTATGGATGGTCTGTCTTGAAAACGGAACACTAGAAGTTTTTCGACAGCCTCTCTGCAATCATTTTCGATAGGATAACGATCCCAAAATATGTGTAACTTCCTATAGTCGTCTATAATTTTCTTTATGTCTTTCTTTTTGTCGAATGGAAATTTTCCTGTGCTCATGATATAGAGAATAATACCAATGGCCCAGATATCTGACTTGAACGGATTGTATGGACAACCAGTTAGAATCTCTGGGGCTGCATATGACTTTGAACCACAATATGTATGACTTAGATTCTTTCCAGACACTTTCTTCGAAAAACCAAAATCTGTAATTTTTATTGAGTTCGATTCGTCAAGTAAGAGGTTTTCAAGTTTCAGATCGCGATGACTGATGTCTCGATCGTGAAGGTATTTAACACCATTGCAGAGCTAGAAATGAAATCAGACACATTACAGTATTTCGATAACATGCATATTACACTAGAATATATCGTTTCATTTAATTCCTAACTCTTTCTCTATAAAACACAAAATTGTTTACAGAAATGTGCAAATTACTTTTCGATCTATTAATCTCATCTTTAGAGATGAAAAAAGTTTTTCTTTAAATCTAAACATCTACCCAATAATTATTCAATCAGCTTGATCTCCAATTTCCACCAGTTGTCTTATTCTTGGATATGTTCTAATCAAAACAAGGTAGAGATAAATATATTAGTATATACCAACATTAGTGTTGATATAAATATTAAAATAATACTCTCATCTTTAACGATGAAATTTTATAGTCCGAAAAATTATAATTGTGTTATTAATTCATCTCAGTCATTTAGTAAATTTAACATTTAATCACTGTTAAAACCAGTTAATACTTTATTCTTTCCAGTAAAATCACCATATTGTTTTGAATTTACAAACCTAAGCAATTTGACTGTTTATCTTAAGGTAAAATATGTACTAGAATTGATTGAAAACTTTAAAAATGTTGTTAAATATTATGAAACATGGATTAAGCACAAAGCATTTATAACTTCTCAGGAGAGGGTTTCTCAAGCATTTACACGATTCTTTTTTTTTCTGTATTATGCGTCAAACTAACAAAAGCGAATTTCTTTAAAATATTCCCGTCCTTCTAGGAATCTTTCTTGTGTTTTAGTACATTTATTTTCCATTTAGGTATGCCACTATTCATGAATCGTATAACAAATTAACCCAAGGATCCACAAGTGCGGTACAGTGCAATACGCTTTTTCATGGTCTATCTTAGCAGAATGTAAATTCTTCTGTTTCCACCTAGAGCTTTCTTTAAAACTTTTTATTTTTTGTGGGGCGACTTGTAGTGAAAACTTATTGGTTAGTATCGAAGAGCTGCCACTCATGTAAGAAGAATTTAACTATCAACTGAGTCTATTGTAAAGATCTACCCGCAACCTGTCTTTGGAAGAAATAGTAACTAGGCTTTCTCTGTTTGGTGACTATGGTGAAGGCAATTGTATGTTAGATTCAGTTAAAAGGCTTGAGGATAGGGATTTTCTTCTTTGGTCAAGCCATCATAGATTTTTTTAAATAACATCTGAAGAGGAGAGTGAAGGTGGAAGCCGAGGCGCTGCCATCCAGTTTTACGAAAGGTGTGTGAGAACAGTAAGACTGACGGAGCTAAATTAGCCTATTCCGGTTATACGGTTGTAAACAAGAAGCAAGACACTACAAGAGGGGGTTTATGAGGCCTTCGATGTGCACAGTAATCCAGGACTTTGTCTTAATTATGCTGGGGACCTTTTCTTGTTGATATTTTTTGTTATTTCCATTCTTTTTATTGATTTCGGATTCTTTTTACTCGCCCTAAAACCTCACTGATTTTGTTTTTCAGCCATGTGTTCTACCCGATGTCTTGAATGCCAATAAAATCATCAGCACCATCGGCATTGTTGAAGCTGTTGGTGTGATTATTGTTTATTCAGTAGTTTCATAGTTTCATGCAAATTTCTGTTGTACCACTTGGTGCATCTCTGAGTTCTGGAGGTGCGTGTAGCGCCGTAAGTTCTCATTTTTGTGGGGATAAAAGGAGTATAAAGTCTTCCTGCTAGTGTACTGCATCAGTTTGTTTTGTTAAGGGGATACGTTTAGCTTGATTCGTGTGTTATTTTGTTTCACTACGTGCTTATGGTATGGGATGTGTGTTAGAATCCACTACTGCTACTGTTGCTGCTGCTGCTGCTGCTACTACTACTACTACTACTACTACTACTACTACTACTACTACTACTACTACTACTACTACTACTCTTGAGTGAGAGAGCAGCGCATACCATCAAAGTGACACTGGGGTACAAATATACAAAGCCCAATATACTCATCATGACTACTCGTCTGATAAGGGTACACCAGGCACATGCATCACAACCATATGTGCAAGACATGGTGATCTCATATCAAGATAAGCAGCGCATGACTTTGCAGGTGAAGCCCAGTTAGAATTTTCTTCAAGTTGAGTAGCTCACCTTGCTCAAAAGATCTCTGTATAAGGGTTGTTTAAGGATGTTGAACGAAACACCTATGTTTCCAGAGACGAATTATTCAAACCCCAAAGAATTTCTCTCATCACATGGCTATGATGCTCCCCCACAGAAATTCATATATTGTCAGTCGTCAAGCGACATGCCCAACTAGTTAAGGTCAAACGACTGACAAGCAAATCTGTGGTATCAAGCAAAATATTAGCTGTAGCCCATCTTTTATACCAAGACAAAACATATACATGTTAACACTTCCAATTTTATCGGTTATCTATCTATCTATCTATCTATCTATCTATCTATCTATCTATCTATCTATCTACCTGCCTGTCTATCTATCTATGTGAGC
>NC_068982.1:155342604-155343259 GCF_001194135.2 Octopus bimaculoides | reverse complement strand
ATTCTGGATGTTATTTATCCACACGGTCTGTTTGGGTGGTAGAACTCCTGTTCGGATGGGTTTGAGTGAGTATCCTGCTTCTTTTGTGGCTGCAGTGGCTGCCGCATATATTATGTCATTTAGCTCAGTGATATTGCTTGTTGTTTCTGTGGTTGTTAGTTCCGTGACGGCCAGGTTTATGCTATTTATTATTGATGTTGTTTTATTGTCTATTTTGATTTTTGGGAGATATAATCTGTGGTCCATTCTAAGATCTGTGGTTTTCAGTTCTTTCGTTATTCTCATTTTCATAGTATCGCAATTATTAGCTTTCCCTTCGTTATTCCCAGGCTTTAGATTTGTTTTGCCTTCCTTTTCATTCATATGTTTGTCTGTGGTGTTCTGGATTGGTGCTTTTTGTACACTATTATACATCTCTACGGTCTGGGTTTTTTGTTTTTTGTTTACTTCGTTTTTCCCGGAAATGTTACGTTTGTCCTCGTGTTTTGCTATCTCAGTGTTTATATTATTATTTGGCATTGCTGTGTGACTACTATCTAGATTTTCCTGATGTATTTTTCCTTTCAATTGTTCTATTTCTATTTCTGATATTTTTTTTGCTTTTAGAATATATCTTCTTATGTTAGCTAGTTTGTTAGGGTTCATTGTTTTATCG
>NC_068982.1:155330845-155342073 GCF_001194135.2 Octopus bimaculoides | reverse complement strand
CAATGCGATGTCTTTATTTCCGATGTTTTTGGATAAGTTTCGGAGCAGTGATTTATCGTTCTCACATGTTAAACTTCCCCGGTGTCTTCTCGTTATTATTATTATTATTATTATTATTATTATTATTATTATTATTATTATTATTATTATTATTATTATTATTATTATTTTATTATTATTATTATTATTATTATTATTATTATTATTATTATTATTATTGTTATTATTATTATTAAAAGTAATAACGGACACGCATGAACAATTAACAAATAATTTGATGTGATTAGTTTACCTGAGTCATTAGCAATTTTCTTTTCATCTCTGGTAAATTACCATTTGCTTGGATGTATTTAAGCATATCTCCGTGAGGAGCAAACTCGATGATCATAAATAAAGTTTGGTCAATTTGAAAAGCTTCATAGAATTTAATTACGTGACGATGATCGAGTGATGGCCAGTTTTCCAGCTCACGAGGAAGGAAGCTTTCTTTAAAATCTTCAGGCGCTTTCAATAGATTAATGATTTTTACAGCAACTTGTCTTGGGTCATTCTTAGATATATGACCAAGCTTGACCTTTGAGTAACTTCCTCTTCCTGAAAAGTTACACCAAGAAAGCAAGGGGGAGAAAAAAGAATAAAAGTATAAATTGCATATAGTACATATCTTGTATTGTTTAAATTACCAAAATATAGCGTCGAGAACATTGGTCGTGAACGAAATATATCTCTCTCGCATGGAAATGTTTTCTTAGTTGTTACAGCTCTGTTAGAAAAACTTTTCGGGAGCTGCTGTAACTGATGTGAGGAAGAGTTGAAGACTCGGGTTATCATCAGACCAACCAGACCTCTAACTTAAATGACCGCAATAGAGTGCTCTCTGCTTAAGACAACAGAGGGCCATGTGATAGTGTCAAACTTATTACTGACTTCAGGATTTGTAAATCTAAGTGGGAAGTATATGCCATTTCAAAGTGAGAATAGCAGTTTCAAAGTGAACATGTCACATGTCACTTAAAATTTAAACTTACTTGATTTAATTAGGAAGATGAACAACGTATGAACACATAGAAATGTAGGGGGAAAAATTTTATCAATCGGAGAACACGGCATGTGGTCAAGAAGTGTTACTTCCACTGAATTGATCATTTTCCGTGGAATTGTGCATAAAATCTATTGTAGAATGCGCGGCATAATATTTTCGTAGCTCGAACAGAATCTCGACGCCCAGCATGGAACTGCTTATTCTCTGAATAGTATTTTGAACAAATCCTTGACAAACAGTATCAAGGTGGATGTAGAACAAAGAAGACGTCAATGTTCAACGTCGTTTGTCGTCAGCTCATGAACTGTTAAGGTTGTGGATTGGACTATAAGGACCCAGCTAAGTACACAGTTATTAATTTTAAAACTGAAAGCACAATAATTTTAGACCTTGTCAAAGCAAGAAAATATTGCTTTCCTGTCATTTTGCGAGAAATCCAGGCGGTAAATGCAGTGGGAAGGTTGATGATAAAATACATGTCTACTGTATGAAGCAATATATACCAATCCATTAATCATCTTGCGGAAAATATATGAAGACACAAGATGGGATTTGCCACAAAAACAAATTGTAAGAGATGTTTTCATGTTATATTTTCTATTGAATAAATTTTTTTGTGTTAAACTTCTTTGGAAATTGTTATTCTCAGTTTGAAGTAGTAAAGTCTTGTTTTGAAATAATGAATCAAATTAAGTGACATGTACTAGCTTAGAATTACAAATACTATACTTGGGTACATGTTCTATTAGATATGATAGTACAGTCAATAACACATACTTAAATGTCTTTGGTGATTGAAATTATTATATAATTGAAAGTATTATGCAATTAACCCATTTATGCAGTTATCTGTTACGTAAATACAGGGGTCAACTGAACAAACACACCTTTCATAATTGTTTTTAAAGAAATAAAAATGCTTGTGTCATCATGAGAAAAGAAATCTAGCATTCCCCATAGCCCCCTCCCACTTTTTCTGAGAAAGCATATCCTCCATGTTTTACACTAACATTATTTACATTTTAAACAATTTAAACTGATTTTTACCGATATAAACCAAATTCTATGTTTACTGTTTCTTTTGTGTTTTTTTCCACATTTTCTGTTGGAGTCTCTACAGGGTGTCCACAAAGTCTGGGTACATGGGGATTAACACATACTCTAAGAAATTATTATTTCTTACATTTAATTGTTTATGCTTTGATTTTATTTACTCCGTGTACCAAGACTTTGTGGACACCCTGTAGAATAGTCATACTAGTCTACAAACTAATCTAGAAAAGAAAATCTATAGTACTGGCATCTAAAGGATATGCAATTTACTGGATCTGCGATTATCATCTTAATTTGTAAATATTCTACTATCATTGGTGTCCTGTTTTCTTGTTTACATGGGAGGATTGTTGTGGATAATCAATATCATTTTTCTGAAAATAACTATTCTATAAAATCAACATTTCATGAATAATTGCCGCCAAAACTGGTGTTGTTTATCATTCAGATGACATTTCTATTAGACATCCCAATTTGATCTTTCTTACACTGAACTCTCACCCTCTCTTGGACAATCTCATCCTCTCAAGGACTACCTTTCTGGATCTTATTGTACGCTGTTGTTGATTCCTGTTTGACAGGTAACGTTCATCCAAAGCAAACTTCTTTTTTGTACTACAATACTGGAAGAGGTCTATCCTTGCCCCTTTTCCATCGCGAAGGGCAATTGAACTTAACTGATGGAAGATTGAAAGTCCGTTTGGATAATCAGCAAATATTTCTGTAAATTTGCAAAATCTCAAGATCAGCTCAAACATGCAAAATACATTAACCGGCTCCATTGTGTTTAATCAGTTACTTTGAAATCATAGGTTTGGTTGACGATAATTAATAAAATCAAAGAGCCATTTATTTGAATAGATTTTATGATATCATTGCTCCAAACAATATGAACTGTCTGAATTTGAGCTTGCTTGGCCAGTTGAACACCACAACCTGGTGCTTGGGGTCTTTTAGAAAGGAATAATTTTGTGACAAGCATTTGAACTAGAATTTCTTGCAGGCATTGAAACGCCTATAGGTGCAGTCTCAGCATTGGCCACGTCAATCTCACCAATTTAGGAGGGCCTGAAAAGATCATGAACACTGACTCTCTTCTGACAAATTTATACACATACGAACACACACGCACGCTCGCGCGAGCACACGTACACGCGCACGCGCACGTACACACACACACACACACACATGCTCGCACACGCACAGAGGAAAAAAACAAACAAAACTAACACCCAAACTTATTACTGACTTCAGGATTTGTAAATCTAAGTGGGAAGTATATGCCATTTCAAAGTGAGAATAGCAGTTTCAAAGTGAACATGTCACATGTCACTTAAATTTAAACTTACTTGATTTGATTAGCAAGATGAACAACGTATGAACACATAGAAATACACATATTTCGTTCTAAAGCAAAACGAATAACAATTTTTCGTCCCACCTCACCGCCACTTAAAAATCCAACTTACCAAACAATATCTCGATAACGGACACACGTTTTACATGTATTCTAAACCAGTTCTAAACACTAGACGTTTCCATTAAAAAATTAGCATACGTTTCTTTCCCCATTGATATGGCACATATCTTATGTCTGAGGACATGCACGATAAGTTCTATTTGATGACCAGGGTCTTAATTAATTTGGTCATTTTTCGATTGCTTGTGAACTGAATCTGAAAGTCTGTAATGACATTCAAACAATTCACCAACTTAGAATTTTGAGGAAAATTTACTTTACTTGCCGCAGTATATATGAATTAATCCCATATTAAAATGTAAATCGTGTTTTGCTGCAATATAGAGATAAGCGAAGAATATCGGTTTCCATCTAATTAATTTTTATGTAGCTTAGTTTCATTTATACGCCTGCATTGTCAAAACAATCGGGAATTTCTTCAATAATGTTGAAGAAATCATATAAAGCTGTCGATAAATCATATGAAGCCGCTGATGTTCAAGAAATCAATGTCTCCACCAGGTGATCGTACTTCAGCACCTATGTTCTTGCTGAGAATCATTGCTGCTTCTACTTCTCGAGATATACCGCATATAAAAAGACTTTGCTCTATTTTGCCGAGCTGGATAATGTTGAAAGCTTTCAAGAAACCTGCAGTCAGTAAAACTACCAGTAGATTTTTAACCCTGACCCCGTCAATGAATCTTCTGAGTATTAAGGTCTTTCCAACAAATCTGTAAACGTCATTGTGTATTTAAGCAGTAATATCACATCCACAGATGAACTGAATGTAAAAAGTTGCAACGACGAGGTTATCTTGGATCCATCACTTCCTAAGATCTTCAGAAAATCTTCTGTACCACTGAGGAATCAGTGCTTTTGTATGAGTCAACTGCCAGGACACTCACCAAACACCAGGAGGAAAGACTTGCTGAGGCTTACACCCGTATGTTGCGGGCCGTTCAGATTATCTCCTGGAAAAAGCATCTGTTTAAACAAAGACTGTGCGGCAAACTTCTTGCAATCATTGATGTCATTAAAGAGAAATGAACGAGCTTTGCATGACATCTCTGGAGAGATAAGCAAGATTAGATTTTTAGTGATACACTCCTATGGAAATCTAGACACACGGGCCGGCCGTTCAGAAATAACTTTCACCGATCAGCTCTGTATGGACATTACATGTTGACCTCCTGAAAGGTAGGCGAGATTGTAACCGAGTCAAGAAAATCCGATCAAACCCGATCAGATATTATTATTAGATAGCATGTCGGACAAAATGCTAAGCGGCGTTTCTTCGGACACTTTAATGTATTAATTTCAAATGCTACTGAACTCGACTTTACACATCATTCTTTCGGGGTCCATAAGATAAGTACCAGTTGAGCACTGGAGTCGATGTATTCGACTGGCCTCACCCCTAAAATTTCAGGCCTTGTGCTTATAGTAAAACGAATAATTTATTAAGGTAGCGAGCTGGTAAAGGCGTTAACCAGACAAAATGCTTAACGGCATTCCGCCCGTCTATTCTGAGTTCAAATTCCGTCGAGGTCGATTTTGCGTTTCATCTTTTCCAGGTCGATAAAATAAGTATGAGTCGGATCCTGGGGTCGATGTAATCGACTTACTCCTCCCCCGTACTTGCCGGCATTTGAAACTATTATTATTATTATTATTATTATTATTATTATTATTATTATTATTATTATCATCATCGTTATTAAGGCGGCGAACTGGCAGAATTATTACCATGCCGGACAAAATGCTTAGCCGCATTTCTTCTGGTTCATCACGTTCTGACTTCAAATTCCGTTGTGGCTGACTTTATCTTTCATCCTTTCAGGATAAATGCCAGCTGAGAAATTACATGAACTATTTGGATATCTTCAAATCGAACAGAGTTCTGTTTACCATTATGACAGACATTTAATAGCAATTGATTTTATTAGAGAACTACAAAGAGCTACAATAAATTTGACAATGTTATCAGAAAAAAAGAAGTCAGATGTACGCGGTTGTCCCCGGATCTCGCCATTAGAACTCTTCATATATATTTTGAAAGTTTACATACACATAGACGTACACACACACACACACTTACATATACATATATATGTATATTTTATACGTACATATGTATGTATGTTTGATTGCAAGTATGCATGGAAGTATGTATATATATATATATATATATATATATATATGATTGTATGTTTGTATATGTATGTATTAATTTTGTTTATTGCGTAATACAAAAACAAATTTTTGTAAAGTAAACAGGATCACTTCCATATCTCACCTGAACCGACGTTTTGGTTCAAACGGCTTTCTCAAACCGCTAATATGTACTGCCAACCTGAGGACAGATTGAGCGAAACCTTTGTTCCGATCATATGTATTTCTGTTTCCTTTACATAAGCGCACACACACACACACACACACACACACATACACACACACACACACACACACACACACACACACACACACACACACAATTTTATAGCAATTAGATTTATTTATAAAATTAAAAGGAGAAAGACAAAAATAAAATATGTAAATCGTCTTACCAATCGTATCCAGTAGTTTGATACCACGTTTAGCCAGAATCTGTTGGTAATCGACTCCATGGAACATTTCCATGTTATACATCTAACCTAATATTATTCAGGTTGATGAATTATTTTCATCACTAAATTCGAAAAGTCTATTAAGAAAAGGAGAAAGAATACTCTCCAAGTGACAATTTTTTTCCAAGGGATTATTTATCTCGGCGAATTAGACATAATTTAAACAAACTATTTTCGGCGTCGAGCCGAAAAATAACGTCTGGACTAAAAAAAATAAAAGAAAAAAACACGAGCCATATGACGTTAAATCTCGCGGAGTCATTTGCATTCACGAGATAGCCATTCTTCATTCTTGCGAAATTTAGGAAAACTGATAAATTGGTAGTGATAGCTTGCTGGAAGCCTACGCGCTCGCGCCCGCACGCATACATATACATATATATTATATATGTCGATTTTCATGCAAGGATTCATAAATAGATGGACATTGTGGTTACGTCGCATGATAAAGCTTCAGTGTTAATCGTAGTCATATAAATGAAACATATATGTTCTAAAATATACGAAGAAACATCATGCATATACATAATCGAACATCTTGATTGTGATTTTTTTTCAAGCAAGTTAATCTGTGCAGAAATGTAGCACTGAAAGAATTTCATACTTAATTCATTGTAGAAAGGCAATCCAACATTATTTTAGTTGTTTATGTTGGTATTATATTGTCTTTTGTTTAATTCATTTACCTATACATTACCACAAAAAGTATAACATCTTGGTTAAGAAATTCACTTCGCACATATTTGCTTCCAGGTTCGATTCCACTGCGCAGCACTTTTGGCAAGTGTCTTGGATGTTGATATTAAATCACATGTTGCACATGCATGTGGGAAAATAACATTCGCTGGGTGTCAAGTTATCATCCATCGTTTGCCTCGAAAACTTACTGATCCTGGTGAAGCACAGATTACATCAGGACTTCTGACTGAATGAGAGAGTAGTCCAGGTCTTGGCATTTAGTTATAGTTGCTAAGGCCGTTTTTCTAAGTCTCGGGAACCAGAGCAGATATCTTCTAGTCGAAGTAAAGGATATCTACTTTATTGTTTAAGTTTTCTGGATTCATTCGTACAGAATAAGTGTTTGCTCTATTGGACTCAGAAACTTTCAAACCTTGGGAAATTGCACCGAATGACATGCTGTTCTATACATTTTCATCTTTGCAGATGATACCCACTAGTGGACAAAAGACATTGTACATGCACTACAAATTTTGACTTAAACAACGAAGTTAGGATTACTATTGACTTGTATACATTGTGCTCAGTTTTAAGTGACATGTCATAATTGGTCAAGAGAACTTATAATGCTATTCTGCCTTTTTTCTTCAGTTCTCGACGATATCTCGATATCTAACGTAGGAATGTTCCTCATGATGAATCTGAAGCATAGGAAATAGTGAAAGGTTTTCAGAGATTGGCCAACTACGAAATATGCTTGCAAAATAGACTCAAGATACTAATTTATTTTGTTACACGTTTCGATTATAGGACTGTGTTCATCGTGGAACACCACTGTCATGATAATAGTTGATTATATCGCCCCGTCACCTCTTTGGACTGGTACTAATTCTATACACCTCAGAAAGAAAGTCATCTTCGAACTGAATGGAAAATGAACTTATAAAGTAGAAGAGTAATGAGTTAGCAAATTCGCTTGAGCGTCGATCAAAACGCCTGGTAATATTTAGTTCCGGTTCTATAAATTCAAATTCCTCCAAGGTCATGGATGATAAAGTTTAGAGTCAGTCAATTACTGCAGTTGATATAATTGATTAATACTGGTGGTTCCCAGAATCAGTATGTACAGAAGAGATGAGAAAGAACTTCCTTGATAGACTGATCGCACGGTCCAAAACGGTTCCGAGAGGAGGCTATTCAATCTAAGCAAATAACAGATGACGCAATACGTTGAAATAATTCAGCCCCTGAAAACAGAAGTGAAATTGTTGCTTTCAGTCGTGTAGCAGTGGCCGATCAAAAGATGATAATTGATCCAAATTGATTAGAACCTCAAGGAAGCCAGGTTTGTTACTCACCTTCTGTTATATCGTCTGATGTAGAATAGATCATTCATGGATCACGCAGGTCTGGGTATTCACAACGATGCTATGGAAGACAAGCAGCAATTTCCTTGTTAGCTCCTTGGTAAAATCTTTAACTTTGCATATAGCAAAGTTAATGGACAGAAATTATCAACAACGTCCTATTCGTTTTCGTACCTGAATCTCAGATATTTTGGTTTCATTAGTATTAGTATATCTAACTCTAGTGACTTCGAATCGCTAAGCAAGTTACCTTTTTTCCAAATTGACCTCATGTCGCATGCATTTGCGCAAACTAATTTCAGTTTGACATGCGAAGAAGATAATAAGTGGAAGAAATTTCTTAACTTACATTCGCGTTAACCGGGCAGTTCAGTTTACAGAGTGAGCCAATGGCTTCCTGCAGCACTGAATAGAATATGTTAGCAGTGAAAGTCATTGCTTTATGTGGGTATCTCAACAGTGAATGCTTATAGACTTTTGGCGTCAGACTCATCACCAAGCTCTCGGTTGTCATCTATGAGAGAAATTGGTCGATGCCCTTCCCTTTTGCTTGTATTTGTTACGTTTTTCCATGCCCATCGGTCTTCTTTCGGAAAAAAGTTGTAATCGAAAGAGTCTTTGTTATTGTTTGTTGTCATTGCTCTGACTTTTTCATTGTTGTTTGTTTGAGGGAATGGCATTATGCTTTGTTTACTGTTGTGATTTTTCTTACTACAATTGTTTATGTTCTGGGTGATGATTTTTTTAAAAAACCTCTCTGGTTAAAATGAAAAAAATAATTATTAAAACTACTCTACTTCAAGTAGAAATGGAAATATTCGGTGTCCTATAAATAGGACACTGAGACAATGTGATATAGCTTTTTTAATGTTCTCATTTAGTGTCCTATTTATAGGACAATGGGACTTAATGGGTTAACTTGAAGGGAAAAAGGTGGGGGTGAACCAAATTATTTCCTACTTTCTAGTGGTATTATTCCTAATCTGCCTGTTTCTTACTGAATCTATTGCAAAGTTATAACTAAAAGGTTGATAATATCTCCTATGTATATGGGGAATCCATTGTACAACGGGCTCATTAACTGACGGAATGTTAATATTTAATATTTAATTTAGCCTGGAAAGAGTTTACTTAGTTTACTTTTAAAAGTTGTATTTCTTATATAATAAATGTTCTCGTGAAAACCATTATTCTTAAGTGCTGTTTTATACAATGATGCATGATTATTGAAAATTCTTTTATTATCTGAAAGATTAGATATTCTAAAATATTTATGATTAGAAAGGCGGTGAGCTGGTAGAAACGTTAGCTCGCTAAGCGAAATGCTTAGCGTTATTTCGTCTGACTTTAAGTTCTGAATTCAAATTCCGCCGAGGTCGACTTTTGCCTTTCATCCTTTCGGGTCGATAAATTAAGTACCAGTTGCATACTGGGGTCAATCTTATCGACTCACCCCCTCTCCCAAAATTTCGGGCCTTGTGCCTAGAGTAGAAAGGAATATGATTAGATATTCTTTAATATTTATGATTTTGCAATGCAGTGACTGTGTACATTTAACGTCCGACCTTTTTATGTTTTAGAACTGATTCAAGTGATCACATACGAATATATATTATATATATATATATTGTGTACCTATATATTGTATATTTTATATGAGGTGTAGTGTCTTTCGAAGAGTATATTGAGGAAAATAATCTGTTTTTGGTTCAATATCTCGAAAGTTGTCTTTTCATTGAAACCTATATTACTTTATACATACATACATACATACATATATATATATATATATATAGGCACCGAAAAGAGATCGACTACATCATGGTCGACAAGCGACGCATATTACATGACATCTCCGTCGTGACGCTATTCAACGCCGGCAGCGATCATCGTCTGGTGAGGGCGAGGGTCGTCATCGACGGGACGAGGGAGAAGATGGCGCTGCATTTGGCGTCGAAGGGAAAACGCGTCCGAGTCTTCAACGAGGCGAAGCTGCAGGAAGCCATTCTGCAGGAAATCTGGTGCAAAGGAGACGGCATAGACGATGACTACAACTCACTGATAGGGAAGCTGAAGGAGTGTTTAAGAAAGGCTAAGGGAGTGTGTCTGAGAGAGAAGAAGGGAGGAGTCTCGGAGGAAACTACGAAGATACTAGAGAAGAGGACTATTGAAGATCACCTTGAATATTCCCTTCTCAGCAGAGTGATTCGTCAGCAACTGAAGAGGGACTTTGAGGCATACCGGATGGAGAAGATCCTGAAGGCCGCAGAGGAAAAGAAGAGCCTCAATAAATGCAAGATGGACATGGCACTATATAGATCGGAGGTGATGGCCCTGAAGAATACAGATGGATTCGGTCAACAATAAGAGCGAGATGGAAAAATTTGCGAAGACTTCTACACCAAGCTCTTCAAGTCTACTAGAAATGTCCAGCCACTACCACCACTCCAACAGGAAGAAAATGTGCCACCTATCATTGTCAGTGAGGTCGAAAGAGCCATCGGCTTGATGAAAAACGGAAAGGCGCCAGGGAAAGACGGTATAACATCGGAGGTGTTAAAGTCAGGCGAAGAGCAGCTCTGGAAAATCCTCGCCGAGCGATTCACGCACTATCTAGACAAGGGAAGAGTTCCCTCGCAGTGGAAAGAGCCAAATACCATCCTGCTATATAAGAAGGGCGATAGAGAAGATCTAAAGAACTACCGACCCATATGCCTGCTGTCTCACGTGTACAAGCTGTTCACAAAGATAATTATGAATAGGTTGTCACGTCATCTCGACGAACAACAACCGAGGGAGCAAGCCGGCTTCCGGAAGAACTACAGTACAAGAGACCATATATTTACTCTAACACAACTGCTTGAGCGAGCGAATGAGTACAAACTGTCTATTTGCGTTGCGTTTGTAGACTATGAGAAGGCCTTCGACGGCGTCGAAACCAACGCAGTGCTGAACTCGCTGCAGAGGCAAGGAGTCGAGGTGCAATGTGTGCAACTGCT
>NC_068982.1:155329710-155330745 GCF_001194135.2 Octopus bimaculoides | reverse complement strand
GGATGACCATCGACATAGCTCTGCTGTCATCACCCGTACGAGTGCCGGTCGAGAAGGGAGTGAAGCAAAGAGATGCGATCTCTCCAAAACTTTTCCCTGCATGTTTCGAGCAGATCATCAGAGGCATCGACTGGCAAGGCGGTGTCAACATCAATGGCGAGCTACTCACCCACCTCCGTTTCGCTGATGACATCGTAATCATCGCTGAAACCACGGATCAGCTTCAGACCATGCTGACGGAGCTCGACATCAAAAGCTCTGCAGTAGGTCTCAAGATGAACCGCATGAAAACGAAGTTCATACGGTCCGACAACGTACCAACAGATCAAATGGTGGTCGGCAGTGAAGAAATAGAGGAGGTAAAGGAATATGTCTGCACGGGACAGGAAGTGAATATGTGCCATGACATCGAAAAGGAGATCTCGTGGAGAGTAAGGGCCGGATGGAAGGCGTTTAATGGCATAAGAGAAGTGCTCAAGGGAAGGTAGGACAGGACCACCTGCGACAGGACCACCCGCAACAGGACCACCCGCGACAGGACCACCCGCGGACAGGACCAGCCTTATCAATAGCACAGTTCTACCTGCAATGTTATATGGTAGAGAAACATGGGCTACAACAAAGAGAGAAGAGCAGAGATTGGTAACTACTTAAAGAGCCATGGAGAGGTCAATGCTTGTAATCTCGTTGAGGGAGCACATCAGTAGCGAGGTCATCAGACAGAAGTCCGGCGTGAGGGATGCCATCATAGAATATACACGCAGCAAGTTTAGATGGGATGGACACGTCGCCCGGCTCACCGTTAATCGGTGGACCCGCGCAGTTGTCGAGTGGTACTCGCGCGAGCGGGAACGACCAACTCGGAAGGCCTCCACGACGGTGGAGTAACGATTTTAGGAGGGCGATTGGGACCACGTGGATGAGGAAGGCGCGATCCTGAGAAGAGTGGACATCGTGCTGTGACCAGCGGTGTCAAATGGACGCCCGACGGACTGGTCGGTCAAGGTGATATATATATATATATATATATATATA
>NC_068982.1:155319106-155329383 GCF_001194135.2 Octopus bimaculoides | reverse complement strand
ATATATATATATATATATGCACACACTCACACACACGCACCAGATACATATACGTGTGTATGTATATGTGTGTGTGTGTGTGTGTGTGTGTGTGTGTGTGTGTGTTTGTGTGTGCGTGACGGGCTTTTAGTTTCTGTCTACCAAATTTACTCACAAGGCTTTGGTCGGAACCGAGGCTATAGTGGAAGACACCTGCTCAAAATGTCACGTAGTGGGACTGAATCCGGGACCATATGGCCAGAAAGCAAACTACTTGCCGCACAGTCACGTTTGCGCTTGTTTAATATTAATGTTTGTTTTTAATGCAAGTCTTTGTATTTGTAATTGCTAACACCTTTTTTTTTTTGTGAGAACGTTCGATACTGAGATTGCTACCACCACTGTGGCTAACACCTCTTCCCGCTATCTCATGGGTCGCCATTTTACTGTATAAACAACGACGGGGAATGATTGTTTACCAAAACTGCATATACAATTGAAAATGTTTGAGGACTCCAGGTAATACAATTGATCTTCAGGTATTTCAAACATTTTATTAGTAAAACTGAAACAAAAACTATATATACTTTTTTTCATTCAGTAAATTACTGCCAATGACTACGTTCGCACAAAACTGTACGTTTTGGCCAAAATTTTGATGTCTTGTACGTTCAGGAGAATTTGCTGTACGTTTTAGTGATGCTGCTATTGGTTTTTTAAATTCAGGTTTTGGCGCATTGATTGATTGGTTCTTCACATATGCGTGTTTGTGAGCTTATTAAAAATAAAAGTACGTCCGGTCTGCTTTCGCAAACGCGGCTGCATGCAGGCACGCGTTGACTAATGAGATCAAGGGCGTCTGTAATTTTGGGTGAATGCATATACGTCCTGTTTGCTACGCCATAGCTGTCTTAACACAAGAAGTTTACTCACAGACTGAAGGTAAGTGATTATTTTTTTTTTTAAGTTTGATAAATTAGACTCAATTTTACAGTGCTTATTTATACAATCCTGCCGTATCAGTCTGAACACAAGCATAGATTTCTTAACCCGGATTTTAAACGGTATTTAATGTGTTTAATAATTTGATTAATTCAAATAAATCTTACAAAACTATAACTGGAGTAAGATATAAGTGATAGAACTTTGAAAACGGAACATTTCTCTGATAATGAACTTAAAGTACCAGATAAGAAGGTTAGATGGGCTTCGTATGATAGGAAACTTCCGCAAAAATTGTTGTGCGATGAAAAAGTTTCTAGTTGGTAGAGAGGCAAGAACAATACAGCTAAAGGCAAATGCATATTATGCAAGTGTGAAATTGCCGGTAGTTTGAGCCAAATTTTACGACATGAGCAGATAGGAAAACACCGCAAGAATGCAAATGAAACAAATAAAGCAAAAAAGTTGACCAATTATTTCGAGGCCTCATCGTTTTCTTCACATTCCAAGAAAGTAGCAGCTGCTGAATTAAAATACTGAGCATTTATTGCTGAGCATAATCTCCCAATTTCGATTTTGGACCACTTACCTGGCCTTGTTGCAAACGCCTGTCCTGATTCTAAAATCGCCCAGGATGCAAAGTGTGCACGAACGAAAGGCACATACATCTTTCTTAAGGCCATTGGCCCCTACGGCTTCAACACTTTATTAAAAAAACTCCATTCATCAAAATTCTCACTCGTTATTGATGAAACAACTAATGTTTCAACACTAAAACAACTTGTCCTGGCTTCCAGATATTATGACGTTGAAATTCAAAAGGCAGTCGACGATTTTCTTACATTTATAGAAATACGGGATTGTAGTACTACGAGTATGCACAACTGTCTTCTATCATTTTTAAACGAACACGCTATTCCTCTGGAAAATTTGATAGGTTTCACCTGTGATAATGCAAATGTTATGATGGGAAGCAAAAGAGGCGTTCAGCACTTGTTGAAGCAGAACAGGCCAGATCTTTTTGTGCAAGCCTGTGTTTGTCATTCTTTACACTTATGTTCACCAAACGTGTGCAATGAATTACCGAATTCTGTCGAAGAATTGATAAGAAGTATTTATGCATACTTTAGTCACAGTTCTAAACGTATCAATGAATTCAAAGATTTGCAGAAAATAGCTTCAATTGATACTCACAAAATCCTGCATGCAAGTTGCACTAGATGGCTGCCTCTCAAGCAAGTTGTGCAGCGCATTTTAGAGCAGTGGCCGACATTGCTGGCATATTTCACACAAGCAACATTAGAGGGTGGGTGTCCGATTACGGCTCGACGAATTCTCACTGAAATGAAGAATCCTCTTATAAAGATGTATTTAACATTTCTCTCTTTCATTTTAAACGACGTTAATAAACTTGATCTGGAATTCCAGGCCGAAGGCTATCGGATGTATAAGCTTAAAAGAGTCATCAACGCTGGAATGAAGGGAGTTTTGAGCAATTTTATCAGACCTGACTTACTTTCTGTCATCAATGTGTATGATATTAATGTCAACAATGCAATGACACACCAACCATTAGATTGTATCTACTTTGGCGCTGTAGCTGAGAGAATTTTATACGAAAATGCTACCACTATTGTCCCTGATGAATTGTTGATTTTCCGACAGAATATACTACGATTCTTTGTTAGTCTTTCAAATCAAATGTTCGTGCGGTTTTCGTCTAGCGATATGCAGAACAATTTGGGATTACTAGAGGCCTTGGACCCAACCAACATAATTAAAAGAAGGCCAAGGTCAATTATATCACTTATCATGCGATTCCCAAGTCTTTGTGATGAAAAAGATTTCGAAGAAATTATTCGGTTCAAAGTTGTTCTTTCATCCCATATAACGAGCCAGAAAAATCTTGGTTTGCTGTTTCACAAGAGAAATGTGGTGATGAGTACCGCTGTCCACTATTTACATCTTCATGCTCAATCTTCATTCTTTACCACACACCTCTGCATCGTCAGAAAGAATTTTCTCTGTTTTCCACAATATCAAAACTAAAAATCGAAATTGCTTGAAAACTTCTACGCTTAATGCTCTTATGAGGTCGAAAACATTGTTACGAAATACCGAATGTACGACGTGGGAGCCGGATGAATGACTTTGTTAAATATTATTTGAAAAAAATTGATACAACAGAGAACCTCCTCGCGAAGATGATTTTTCTTTTTGATGTCCAAACATTCAACGTTTCAATAAATGTTTTCCAAATAGAAAAATGTATAAAAAGTTCGTTTTGACTGTATTTGGGGGCTTCAGTAATATTCTGTACGTTTTGATCAGATTCTGTACGTTTTGAAAACAAAATTCTCTACGTTTTGAAAGAAACCTTTGGTAATCTTCGTAAATATTACTATTTATGGGAGCTGTATCTGTGGTGCCTGCTTGCTTCAATATTTACTACTACTAAGGCGGTGAGCTGGCGGAAACGTTAGCACGCCGGGCGAAATGCTTCGCGGTATTTCGTCTGCTGTTACGTTCTGAGTTCAAATTCAACCGAGGTCGACTTTGCCTTTCATCCTTTCGGGGTCGATAAATTAAGTACCAGTTATACACTGGGGTCGATGTAATCGACTTAATCCCTTTGTCTGTCCTTGTTTGTCCCCTCTATGTTTAGCCCCTTGTGGGCAATAAAGAAATAAGAAACAAGAAACGTTAGCACGTCGGGCGAAATGCTTTGCGGTATTTCGTCTGTCTTTACGTTCTGAGTTCAAATTCCGCCGAGGTCGACTTTGCCTTTCATCCTTTCGGAGTCGATAAATTAAATACCAGTTGTGTACTGGGATCGATCTAATCGACTGGCCTCCTCCCCCAAAATTTCGGGCCTTGCGCCTAGAGTAGAGAAGAATATTTACGACTACTACTACTACTACTTTGTCTGAGTTAGGATTTTTTTGTTTCAGCTTCACTACCATTCAGAACTAAACCCGGCAAAATGGCTTTCGAAATTGTACATATATAAAACGGTGGTTTTCTAAATTTCGTGAATTGCTATGGCAATTTTCTTCATATATAATCCTTTCTACTGAAGGCACAAGGCCTGAAATTCGGGGGTAGGGGACTAATCGATTACATCGACCCCAGTGTCCCGAAAGGATAAAAAGCAAAGTCGATATCGGTGAAATTTGAACTCAGAACATAGCGACGGACGAAATACCGCTAAGCATTTCGTCCGGCGTGCTAACGATTCTGCAAGCTCACCGCCTTAATTTTCTTCATATATAATGGAGAACAGTTTTGGTATGTTGTCAACTTAATGTGACAGTCCCATGAAAAGGAAGAATACTACTGCTATTTAACCCTAGGAAGCACCGCTTCCTGTCGGCCTTGACACATTTCCTGTGTCCTTATGTTTACAAAGGGGGAGATAAGCTCCTGGTGCTTCCTAGGGCTAAATAGCAGTAGTATTCTTCCCTTTCATTGAACTGTCACGTTAAGTTGACAACATAACACCACTTTATCGTGTTACTACTGTATAAATCTCTCTCAGTGATTTAGAAATGTATCATAAATAGTTTTATACTCTTGAAATTAGTCACTTGCAAAAAATAACAGCAACAAAACAAACTATAGCACATACTCAAGGCACACAGAACTGAGCTATGTAGCGCTATGAAAGCATGTGATAAAAACGACTACTGAATAATAATATACATATTTTTTATTATAATAAACCATTTATTTTTTATTTGTTTTCTGTTCTTGTTCGTTTTTATTTAAAAAAATAAACATCTCATTAGATAGCTAGACGAGGTAGCAGTAGTAGTAGCAGTAGTAGTAGTAGTAGTAGTAGTAGTAGTAGTAGTAGTAGTAGTAGTAGTAGTAGTAGTAGTAGTAGAAGAAGAAGAAGAAGAAGAAGAAGAAGAAGAGAGGGATGGAGAAGAAATGGTCACAAATAAATCCCAAACAATTAAGGAGTGTTCAGAATTCGAATGTGGAATAATAGGGGTGGAGTTTGTAGAGTGGGAAGAAGATGCTATTTGTAACCCCTTTTCCCACTACAAATCCTTATCATTATCAGGCAGAGATTGAAGTGAACTGTTTTTCTCTTTGAGCCATTCGTTTTCGAGTATAACTTCAATCGAGGGTCTCTTTATATAATTATAAGTAAATATACAACATATTAACTTTTGAAAACTTTCGGAGAGTTGAAATCTAAACCACGGAAAAACAAGATTCCTTTGTTCTTCAAGGATTTTTTTCAAACCCCTGTTTTCGTTAAACGGCATCTTACCGGTACATATGATGTACATTATAGCACCAATAGCCCAAACATCAGCTTTATGTGGATCATATGGTTCTCCAGTCAATATTTCTGGAGATGCGTACGATTTCGATCCACAGTACGTTCGACTGAGATCGTGTTTCGAATTAAATTTGGCAAAGCTGAAATCTGTAATCTTTACTGAGTTACTTTGGTCTAAGAGAAGATTCTCCAGCTTAAGATCTCGATGTGTGATGTTTTGGTCGTGGAGATATTTGGTCGCTTGACAAATCTGCAGAAATCATGAAATAATGTCAAAATAGAAAATTATATGAATTATAAATTGATGTTATTTGCAATATTTTACTTTTGAAATAGTTTACAATGCGCGTGTGTATCTCTTTTTCTCTCTCTCACTCACTCACTCACTCACTCACTCACTCTCTTTCTCTCTCTCTCTCTCTGTACACACACACACACACACACACACACACACACACACACACACACACACACACACACACACACAATCAAGTCAGTTCCCACTCAATTTTTTTGCATAATTCTTTCTAATAAACAACATTTGATGCTTGTGAACTATAGTTATATAGCATACGAGGTCTGATCAATAAGTATCCGAACTGTTGCCATAGTAACAAAGCTAAAGCACGCAGAGTACAGCCGCTAGGCAAAGATTGACCTTGAACTCTGCTGTGCATGCGCAGTAAGTTTTAAGGTTCTAGCTCACTTCCTCTGTTTACAGCAGTGCTTGGAAGGAAGGTGTGTCATTGACCATGACAGAGAAACTTGTCACGGCGATACCAGCTCAGAGGCCTACGCAAAGTTGTAGAAAGTGTATAGAGAGGAGTGTATGAACTAAGCAAAAGTGTACGAGTGTTTCAGACGTTTCCAAGATGGCCGAAAATCTGTCGATATTGTCGAACATTCTGAGAGACCTGCAACCAACAGAACTGAGAAAAATATCGCAGATGTACGTGCAGCTGTGAGGGAAATCGTCGAATCACCATCCGTAAGTTATCAGTGGATGTGCAGATTAGTTACGGTTCAGTTCAGTCCATTATCACTGAAGATATGGGTATGAGACGCATGTCTGCCAAGTTTGTGCGAAAACAACTTTCAGCTGACCAAAATGACACTCGGGTTTCAGTTGCGCAGGAACTCCTTAATTGTGTCGAGAATGATGAAAATTTTCTGAAAACTTTGCATTGGCCTCTGAACTGGTATCACCAAGCTTTTGGCAAAATTTGACGCCGATTCTCTGTCCAACTTTCTCTGTCATTGTCAATGCGACGATCTTACGTTACACACCTTCCCTCCAAGCACTGCTGTAAACAGAGGAAGTGAGCTAGAATGTTAACACTTAGTGCACATGCACAACAGAGTTGAAGATCAATCTGTGCAGAGCGGCTTTACTCTGCGTGCTTTAGCTTTGTTACTATGGCAACAATTCGGATACTTATTGATCAGAACACATACGTCATCTTATCAGAATTTTCTGTCCAATCTCGATATGGGACGAAGTGTTTTTGATGTATTGATTAATAAACTTTATCAATGAGCGATTCATTTGTGTTTTCTGTACAAGCCTAGTTCATACTGGATGGTAACCCACTGTTTTTACCACGATTTATAGATACTTTTACATTACATACACATAAATATATAAACACATGCATATATATGCATGCGTATGCATATGTGTATTTAAATATGTGTATATATTGTGTCATCCCGTAAATAATGCAGTATTTTCAATTGCATGAACTAAAAGTCGGAGGGGCACAAGATAAACTACCAGCCTCAACTTGCTATAAAAGCAGGTGGTAATTTTACCTTGTCCTTATTCTTAGTGCAAGTTTTGAAGAGTGCAGTTCGATTTTAACAGTTATTTTTTCAAAGCTATAATGGAAGTGATAAAGGAGCATATTAGGCATATTTTGCTTTGAGTTCAATAAAGGAAACAACGCACGAAAATGCGAGAAATATTAATGCAGTATGTGGGGATCGGACAATAAGCGTAAGCCAGTTTCAACGGTGGTTCCAAAAATTCCGAGCCGGAAATTACAGCCTAGAAGACGAGCCTCGTCCTGGAAGATCTGTAGAGCTGAACGAGAACGTACTGCAAACCCTGGTGGAACAAAATCCCATCGTAACTGTTGAGTAACTAGCAGAGAAGCTTGGATTTAATCCTTCAACCACTCATTGACACCTGCGTGCCTTCGAAAAAGTCAGCAAATTGGGTGAATGTCTTTCTCACAAACATTACAAGTCTAATCGTGCGCAGAGAGTGAATGTGTGCTCTGGTTTGCTGTCACGTCTCACAAATGAACCATTTTTGGACCGAATAGTGACTGGTAACAAGAAATGGGTTATCTATAAAAATGTCAAGCGCCGAAGACAGTGAGTAGAGAAAGGAGAAACACCGATATCCCAGGCTAAAGAAGGTTTTTACCCTCGTAAAGTGTTGTTATCTGTTTGGTAGGATATGAAAGGTTTAGTCCGTTTTGAACTTTTAAACCGAAACCAAACGATAAAAAAGGAGATCTACTGCGAGCAGCTTGAGCAGCTTAAGTCAGAACTAGAAGAAAAACAATCGTCTTTGGTTTCAAGACGAAAGGTGTTCTCCCATGAGGATAAATCTCGGCCACATACAGCGACATTCCAAAAGCTGGAACAGTTTGAATAGGAAACGATACCCCACCAACCATATTCGCCGGACATTGCCCCATCTGATTATCATATATTCCGTAGTCTTCAAAATCATTTGGACAGAAAAAATACGAATTCTGTAGACAAGGTCAAAACAGTATTGGAGGAGTACGTTGCGTTACAGACAAATGGATTTTGGAAGAGGTGCCTTGCAAGTCTACCAGATAGATGAAAGAGCACTGAAGAAATTGAAAGAGAGTATATTTTAGATTAAAAAAACAACAACTTTGCTTATCTTAATTTTGAAAAATAAAGGAAGAAAAGCAGCATTATTTATGGGATGACCAAATATATATATATATATATATATATATATATATATATGTATGTATGTATGTATGTATGTATGTATGTATGTATGTATGTATGTATGTATGTATGTATGTATGTATGTATGCATGCACGCACGCATATATGTATACATACACACATACATATATAAAAAAATATGCGTATGTCTGTGTATTTTTGAATCCGAAGTCTATATGATGCTGTCCATACCCACTTCACACATTCACACTTTACCTCACAAAATTATTCATTCACTCCAACACTACGCTACGCTACAGCATACACTTTATTACAATAAAATTATTCCGTTCATTCCGTAGTGGCTACAGCTGACTTACAAAATGAAACTTATCTCTGATAGGTATATTTCCCAAAGCTAATAATTGGTAGATGACAATTCTTAAAAATTATTTGTGCGCACGTATACTCACACACACACACACACACACACACACACACACACACATGTATGTATATATGTATGTATGCGAGAGCAGTGCATGCCATCAAAGTGACACTGGGGTAAAATATACGAAGCCCAATATACCCATCATGACTACCTGTCTGATAAGGGTACACCAGGCACATGCATCACACCATATGTGCGCGACATGGTGATCTCATATCAAGATAAACGGCACATGTATGCATGTATGTATGTATGCATGTATGTATGTATGCATGTATGCGTGTGTGTACCAGTGTGTATGTGTGCCAGTGTGTACGTGTGCCTGTGTGTCTGCGTATGTGAGTGTGTGTGTGAATATGTATTCGTATCAAGCTATTTTTAATACACTCAGATGTGAGATCTTCCGTTCGAGTACATTCGGACGTGAGAAGGTCATCCACTGTCTTAACTAGGTTAATATTTCTGAAATGAGCAAGTATATAAAAAACATACCATTCTTACCAAAAGATAGTCAATGAAGAGGCAGAAAAATAGCAACTAATCAGTAAACTATTGGAACAAAGACAAACATTAAACCATATCCACACCGACAAATATATACGATACCACAGCTGAATTGTAACAGTTCTCGCCTGAAAATTATTGTGGCATGAAACTCGAGTCGTGAGGTAAGCATTCAGTTGTAATAAATTACACGCGCGCGCGCACACATCTACATATATCTACTACACATGTGGGAAATTCTGTCTGTGGGTGTGTTTGTGGAGTTGTTAGCTAACTCCTCCTACATCGTTTTATCGATTTTGATGAAACTTGACACGAGAGTAGAACTAATGTCTGGAAACCTCATAGCATGCTGAGATTGTTGAAAAAAATCGATAATAGGGATCCTTAACTCATTCATTTTCCTAAATTATTTGGTAAAAATGAAATTGAGTATGCTTATTTCTTGGTATTTGAACTGTTAGAGTTATTTTCGCAATTTATCCAGTACAACCCTTAAACAACACGTGTCAGTGGAGTGCTCAGCCACTTGCACGTTAATTTCACGAGCAGGCTGTTCCGTTGATCGGATCAACTGGAACCCTCGACGTCGTAAGCGACGGAGTGCCAACAACCCTTAAACAAGTAAATAATATTTTCCTAAACAATAAATCCACTTATTTCGGTAAGTGACTCATTCACGAATATACCAACGCTAGCGCCTCTGAGGGTAATATTCTCTGGGAACGCACAAAAGCCCTTATCAAAATTATTTACTTTGAATTGTTATCTCATATCTGATTAGCCTGTTATTATGTAACATGCTTCACGATTTAGCATACATACCTTATTAGTATTTCCTCCTATGTTCTATATACTCTGGGAACGCATTAAAACCCTTTTCAGGGCTACTTTATTTGAATTCTTAGTATCGGGTATCTAATCTCATGTTAGTACATAATTTATTGGGAATTCCTAAAAACAAAATACTGTGTAAGACAGTTCAGTATTCTCTGAAAATGCACAAAAACCGTTATAAGGGCTATATACTTTGTATTGTTGTTATTGGATTCGCGAAACAATTATGAGAACGGAACCAAGGGATAAGCCCCGCTTTCCCGGGAATTACTGGGTACGTCAGCTAGTATACACACACATACACACACACACACACATATATACATACTTATA
>NC_068982.1:155318119-155318948 GCF_001194135.2 Octopus bimaculoides | reverse complement strand
ATATATATATATATATATATATATATATATATACATATATATATATATATACATATACATATACGCCACTTTGCATTTGTATACATAGCTTATATACGTGTGACAAAATGTATATGCAGTCATTCTTGTTTAATCCTAAGCTAATCTGATCATGATCACCTATAATCAAGGGCATTCTAATCATAACCTTCTCGACATTTTCTATATCTGGAACAATATCATTCAATATGCCCTTCTTTTCTGTAACACGGTAATATGTGGGCACAGAAAAATTTGGCTGTTATTTCTATTTTGTTAAAGCCGACACACAGAGGACCCCTCTTTAGTTTGTGTGGGCTATTCTGTATTCGTATGTTTTTTTCATTAATGCGGACAGCCGTGTAGGCATATTCTCGTGTTTGCGTGCACTTGTGCTTGTGAGTGCTTTTAATTTGTTTGCATACGTGTACAAGATAATGCGTGCCCGAATGCATGTATGTATGAGTGTGTGTTCATAGAGTATTTGTGTATTATTCGCTTTAGGCGCTTGTGTGTGTCTTGATTTAAGAGGCTTCGTGTTCTTGCATGAATCTCTAAACTGTAGAATTCATAAAGAAAATTCTGCAGTTTGTGTCCTTACTGCACCATAATTATACATTTTCATTTAAATGATTCTTGAATATATTCATTGAGAACTTTATTATGAAACCTTTTAATTTTCAAATATAAAATGTGAAGCAAGGAGAGCGGGAGGAAGAGTAAGAGAAAGAAAGAGAGAAAGAAAGAGAGAGTGAAAGAGAGAGAGAGAGAGAGAGAGAGAGAGAGAGAGAGAGAGAGAGAGAGAGAGAGA
>NC_068982.1:155311109-155314696 GCF_001194135.2 Octopus bimaculoides | reverse complement strand
ATATATATATATATATATATATATATATATATATACACGCATACACACACACACACATTCGTAACAACAGAAGCCAAGGAACTGTGATCGGTAGAGCTTACTGAAGGGCGCGGTTACATACATGACATTAGAAACAACCATGACTGGATTGCCTTTCACCGGGCGTCTTTTCGATCGAAATTAAAATGGAGCTTATCAACAAGTAAAAGATCCACTAAACTGGAGATCGACTTGATAAATGTAATAATCAAAACTTTTATATAATAACACATAGGTATGTGTTAATAAAAGAATACGTTAAACAAATTGTCTCTCACAAACCTACCTTAACTACTGAGGATAGTTATTGAGGCAGAAACCCTACGGCATCCTTTCTCATGAAGCATGTAATACTGAGGGCATCATTTATGAGATAGGTATTAAATATACAGATTGTAACCAGAACATCAACCTAAAACGAGATATCGGATTAACCAAAAGAGACTTCAAAAGATGATTCTACGACCATACTGCATCGTTCAGAAACATCGTAAAACGGAATACGGCAACGATTATATAAACTATATCTGGCAGTGAAGAGGAAATGGCATAGCTTTTGTTATTGGCTGTGAGATCGCTGAAAATTCCAAGCCAAACATGGAGGCTACCGAGATATGCAAACTCTGCATAACAGAAAAGAGCATAAACTTAAGGCATTTGCGGCAGCCAAGCTTGTATCTTAACGTCAAACAAGAATATTAATACGCTGCACATTCGAAAAACGTTTTTACTGCGTGCTCTTCTATAGACCACGTCTTTCTCCAGTATTGTCTTTGCCCTTTATTGATTTTATATTGTATCTTTATTGGTTCCACTTAATATGTTTCCCCAAACCTTTCCGGATTATTTTTCTCTCCCCAAATAGTCTTCGCTCTTCTGTTTCCGTCTTTATCTCGTTCCATTTATTAGTGTGTAACCTTCACGTTCTCTCATCTCGTTTAACATTTGGTCTCAAATTTTCGCACAAGGCCAGTAATTTCGGGTGAGGAGGCAAGTCGATTACATCGACACCAGTATTCAACTGGTACCAATTTTTATCGACTCCGAAAGGATGAAAAGCAAAAATCGACCTTGGCAGTATTTGAACCCAGAACACAAAGATGAATGAAATGCCGCTAAGCATTGTGTCCGTAGCATTTACGATTCTGCCCGCTCTTCACCCCATAGGAATGGTTTCACATTTTTAGCATAAGGTCAGGAAGTTCGATTACATCGACGCCAGTGCTCAGCTGGTACTTATTATATCGACTCCGAATGGATGAAAAGTAAAGTCGGCCTCGGTGGAATTTGGAATCCCAACGCAAAGACGAGCGAAATACCGCAAAAAAACATTTTGCCCGAAAATGCTAACCATTCTGCCAGCACGTCGCCTTCCCCTCGTTTAATGTTTAATAATCAATATTTATCTGTATATGCAAGAAAATACGTGAAAGAACGTGTATATGTAGGTGTGTGTGTGTGTGTGTTTGTTGTTAATGTATGTGTTTGAGTGAGTGAGTGAATGAATGTGTGTGTGTGAGTGATTGAGTGAATGAATGTGTGTGTGTGTGTGTGTGTGTGTGTGCATGTGTGTGTGTGTCCGTGCGTGCGTGTATACGTGCTTTGCAAGTAAATTGTAGGATGGATGGATGGATGGATCGATCGATCCACCCATCCACTCATCCACCTATCGATTGATCGATCGATCGATCGAAACATAAAACTCAGAAACTGAACATCTATGATATAGGAGGCGGTATCAAAAAGTTCTCGGACTAATTATATTTAATAAAATACAACTTATTTACCTAAGTTTTAACATAATCGCCTTTGAAATAGCCACCTTGCACAGCAATATATCAGAGCTAGCGTTCTTGCTACTTTTGGAATCCGGCCTGGAAGTCGTTTTCTGTAAGTGAGTCGAGATCTTTCTCTGATTCGCTTTCGATCTCGACAACGTGATAAAACAGCGAACTTTGAGCTGCAGTTTCACCTTGGGAAAGAAATGCAGATACTAGGTCAGGTGAATAGGGCGGGTACGGAAGCAATACTATGTTGTTTTTGGAGGGAAACTCACAAGTGAAGAGAGCTCGGTGACAGGATGCATTGTCATCGTGAACAATCCAATTCCTCGCGCTCCACAGATCCAGTTACTGTGCTGCCATCAGTTGGGGCGCTACAGGACTAGTCCGGGAACGTTGTGATACCACCTCGTATATTCCCCAATAATGGCTCGGAAGTATTTATATGGATTTATGATTATTCCTATTTAATAATCTAAGTTGCTAGTACGTTCAAACGGAAGTTGGGGAATTATTTCCTAACCAACACAGACGGTTTAATGTTTTATTAGCATCTACTAGATATAGAAATGTTCGTTTAATTATGAATTGCTTCAATCATTATTATTTATTTCTAATTCAGCTACTTTAATATCTTTATTTTCATACCACTAATACGACAAAATTCCTACGCGCTTCTTTAAAATACTGTACCCTAAACTATTTAATGTTGCGTTGAACTCCCAGTAATAGAATGAGAATTCAACACATAAATCTCTTCTTATATAAGAAGCACTTTTAAAGGTATGCGTATGTGTCTATATATGTGTGTGTATGCGCGTGCCTATATGAAGCACCCAAAACCTCTCCAAACTGAATTTTCATAAAGCAAACTGGAAGTTGATTGAAAAAGAGATCCTCAAACAGGATTGGCCTAAATGTCTCTCCACTACAGACATTGACATGAAACATAAACATTTCATGTCCGTAATGCAAGCCATATGTGACAAATCTGTTCCAGAGCGCAGGGCCATACACAAAAACAGGATCCCGAGAGAAAGGCAGATTCTTATGCGACGACGGACAAAGACTGCGAACCGCCTGAACAAACACCCCAAAAGTGGTGAGAAGTCTCGCTTGGAGAGAGCGCTGTTGGAAACCGAGAAAAGATATAGGAAATGTAAAGTCGCACCGTAAAGCTTTCTTTATGTTTGCCAAAGAAACAGCCTCAGTACGCCACAAGGTAAGACCCTTCTTCCAAAAAAGATGACTCCCTCACAGGAAATCCAATGAGGATAAGTGAAATACAGAACGAACAGTTCCAAAGTGTGTTCACTACACCTCTGGGACACAGGCAAGTGAACAAAGCGGTAGAATTCTTTGTCACTTTACCTGTAACCAAAAAGGCGAAAATTGATTAAATCAACATTGAAAATGTAACACTGGCCACAGATGAAGTTGACACAAATTCAGATGCTGGCCCTGATGGATTCCCAGCGGTCCTTCTAAAATTATGCAAACGAGCCATTTCAAAACCACTGCAGCTTCTTTTTTAGAACTTTCTTACAAGTGCTAAACTCCCAGACAAACTGAAGGAAGGGATAATATGCCCTATCCATAAGGGAGGAAGCAGAGCAGCTGCAAAAAATTATAGGCCTATCTTATTGCCCACAAGGGGCTAAACATAGAGGGGACAAACAATGACAGACAAAGAAATTAAGTTGATTACATCGACCCCAGTGCGTAACTGGTACTTAATTTATCGACCCCGAAAAGATGAAAGGTAAA
>NC_068982.1:155304705-155311099 GCF_001194135.2 Octopus bimaculoides | reverse complement strand
CTTATTGCCCACAAGGGGCTAAACATAGAGGGGACAAACAATGACAGACAAAGAAATTAAGTTGATTACATCGACCCCAGTGCGTAACTGGTACTTAATTTATCGACCCCGAAAAGATGAAAGGTAAAGTCGACCTCGGCGGAATTTGAACTCAGAACGTAACAGAAGACGAAATACCGCTAAGCATTTCGCCTGGCGCGCTAACGTTTCTGCCAGCTCGCCGCCTTATAGGCCTATCTCTCTGATCTCACACATCAGCAAAGTCAAGGAACGAATAGTCCGCAAGAAACTAATCACGTTCCTTCAAGAAAATGACTGACACCCAGCATAGATTTCGACCAGGCAGAAGGTGCTTGATACAGCTCTTGCAGTATTACGACTCGATGTTAAAATAGCTGCTAAATGACTCAAGCGTGGAGGTGATATATCTCGACTTTCCAAAAGCCTTTGATAAAGTCGACCATAATTTATGTCACAAACTGCGTGATCTCGGCATAATCGGAAAACTCGGAGAGTGGCTGCACGACTTTCTAAAAGATAGACGTCAGGCAGTGGTGGCCAATGGAGCCACCTCAAAGGAAACAAAAATAATGAGCGGTGTTCTACAGAGCACTGTCTTAGGGCCACTGCTATTCATAGTGGCCCTCTCAGACATGCCGTCAGCTGCTCAGATAGCCATCGTTCCTAACTATGCAGATGATACAAAAGTCTCTCAGACAGTACAAAATCCTGGACAACAAAATGCAGTTTAATGCAGGGAAATTCCAAGCCCTGCGCTACCAGCACACAAAGCTGAACGACATGCAGTGTATCCTGGCCCGGGAGGAATTGCAATCCCTGAATCAGTGAGTGTTCTGGGCATTCATATGAGAAATGATGCATCTTTCCAGGTGCATATTACCAATTTGATAATAAAATGCAGACGGCTAGCTGGACAGATCCTCCGAACTTTCAAAACAAGAGAAAAGGAGACATTGATGGTCCTTTGGAGGGCATACGTCCTCAGCCGCTTGGACTACCGCCCCCAACAATGGTCACCACACAATATAAAAGTCCTCCGCTATCAGCTAATCGTGACTCACAAGCTGCAACAACGATACTTTGGACCAAAAAAGAGCGGCAATCACAGAGTTACGTACAGTGTGTGATGTAGGGATTGATATGAGCAACGATGCCCCATTTTACGCACATATCATCAAGATGGTGGCAAGTGTAAGCGCATGGCCGGATGAATTCTGAGAACCTTCAGAACAGGAATTCTGAGAACCTTCAAAACAAGGAAACTATACTATGGAAGATATTTGTTTACTATAGGAGATTTTTGTTTACTATAGGAGATATTTGAAGATATTCTATGGAAGATATTTGTTTTCAGCTGTCTGGACTACTGCTTTCAACTGTAGTCGCCCTACAGTGTCAAATTAATTGCAGAACTTGAGGCAGTTCAGCAGTGTAACGCCAGAAAGATTGTATCAACAGAACTGAGAGAGACTGAAAGAGCTATGTCTCTACTACCTGGAGCGAAGACGAGAGAGGTATGTAGGGATATACGTATGGACGTTCCTGGAGGGGCTGAACCTATATTAAGGCAGGAAACTCAAAAGCGGTAAGCAGTGTCGAAATTCCCTCCTTCACCAAAAGCCAGTCACATAAGAATGGCCATTGAAAAGGTTCTTACTCTGGTGGTGCTCCAGCATGGCTGCAACGTATAGAATAATAAAAGAATATATATAGATGTTCAGGAACTTCAGGCAAGTTATGGTTGGAAACTGATAGGGTTTGCACGCTAATACAAAGTTTTTGAGTCACTCTATCAACTTTCAGTCATAATTTGCCTGCAGATCTTGTACACCTACAACCTACAAGTGAAAAACTAGCAAGAACTGACTCGACCAAAATAAAAAGTATTATGAATATCTTCTATGGTACTGAATATTCTGTTTTTCCAGCAGTTAGTACTAAATGGTTTATATATATATATATAAATATATATATATATATATATATATATATATATATATACATATATGTGTGTGTGTGTGTGAGAGAGTGAGTGCGTGTGTGTGTGAGTGAGTGTGCATGTATATATGTATGAAAAATACATACATATACATACATATATATACATACGTACGTATACATATTGTGCGTTTACGCGCATGCGCATGTGTATATGTATGAGTATTTGTACCCCTGTGTGTCCGCGTAGGCATGTATACATTTATGTAGTATATGTCTGTACGTAATATGTGTATCTATTTTAGTGGATGTATGTATCTGTAAATGTGTGTGTTTCTATTAGTATATATGCGTTTGTGTGTGTTTCGATGTGTGCATGAATGGGCATTCGCACCAGCTTGCGACATGTCGGAATACTAATCTGCCTACAATACCTGGTTGGCTATTCCTCGACTCTGTATTTCAGGAATCGGTCCATACTTTTGGATGTATGTCAACATATCTCCATTGCTAGCATATTCAAGAATCATATAAACATATCCGGAATCTTCAAAGCTATCAAAGAATCTGATTATGTTCTGGTGTTCGATTTTCGGCCATATTTCTAATTCACGAGGTAGAAACCGTTTCAGGAAATCGCCTGGTGCTTTTGAAAGGTTGACAATTTTCACTGCCACTTTTAAAGAAGTTTTGTTAGAGTTTTGAGCCAATTTGACTTTCGAATAACTACCACTTCCTGGAAACAGAGAATAAAATGCTTAGAAGAGTAGCTGGTTATACAGGAATTTTCGTATTTTTAAAGAACTTAGAAGCTTGTCAATTTAAAGCAATATCGAAAAGGGAATTATGCAATGAAAAAGGATAAATTTGTAAAATAAGATTATAAACAACATGGCTGGGTGGTAAGAAGCTTGCTTCTCAACCGCATGAATCCGAGTTCAATCCCATTGTGTGGCCCCTTGGGCAATTGTCTTCTACTATAGCCTCGGGCCGACCAAAGCCTTGTGAGTGGATTCGAGAGACAGAAACTGAAAGAAGTTCGTCTGTGTGTGTGAATGAGTATGTATCTTTGTGTATGTATTTATCCCCCTCTACCGCTTGACAGCTGGTGTTGGTGTGTTCACGTGCCCCGGTTTAGGCAAAGAGACAGATAGAATAAATACCAGGTTTAAAATTTAAAAAAAAATGAAAATAAGTCTTGGGGTCGATTTGTTCGACTAAAATCCTTCAAGGCGTGCCCCAGCATGGCCGCAGTCAAATGATTGAAACAAGTAAAAGATAAAAGAGTCTTGCACATTTCAGCAATTCACATGTCTTTCCATTGTGCCGATAGAGTACTTTCCTTTAATGACTTATGGTACAGGATAACAAAAGTATTGCTTAAAGAACCACTTATAGTATTCATTTGTTATACAATAGTATTCATTTGTTATACAAAGATTACATCGGTGAAGTCTTCGTAGCAAATAGAACACATTGTTGCATTTACTTTACTTCATTGTTACAATAATGGAATATATTATATATCATTAAGCAAGGTAGCTTGTTATAAAATCTCAAGAAGAGATAGAGTAGTAACGTATACTAAACTGTTAATGAGTTGTCACATCAAAATGGCAGTTGAATGTTACTACTAGCCAATTGATTTTTATTGGTTAATCGTTGCTCCTGAAACTGCCTCATAGTCTCTGAGAGCGGTGCCGATCATTTCTATGTGTTTATGATCCGACACCACTACAGTGATGTCGTCGGCTTATGCCGACACGCATTTCCAACATTCTAGGTCACGCAGATGCCTTGCAACGCCTCCAGTTTGTGTAGTAGTAGCTCCAGAGTCAGTACATACAAGCGAGACAAGTGGAGACACCCTTTCCGGACCGAGCGCATGATGTTGAACGGCTCTGAGAGGTGACCGCTTACGTTGACCATTGAATAGATATCGCTGTGCATTGCAGCGATCCAGTCCCTGAATACAGGCCCGAAACTAACTGCCTTGACAACCACCTCCAGGTATAGATGGTCGATTCTATCGAAAGCGCTAGACTAATCTAAATTGATCAGGGTCCCATCCGTGCGAAGTTCTTTAGCTAATTTTTCAATGATGTATTGCATGAGGTAGAGGTTTTCGGGATGGCACATGTCTGTGCCTCCCCTACCAGACGGCAAACGCTAACCTCGTAGCTAACACCTTGGCCAAGATTTTGAACTCTGCATTCAGCAGAGTTATGCGCCTAAGTTGTCAATACAATCCCCCTTTTTCGGGTCATTTCTCAACAACGCCACCGCTCCTTGGCTCAGAATATAGAAAGTGCTAGATAGTTTACTTTACAGTTCCAAATGACGAGAAAGTCAATATGAGAGGCATAGAGAAAATAGCAAAATACCAGGACACAACCATTCAGTTACAGCAATCATGAATAATGCGAGTAAAATGCATACCTGTAGTTATATAGGTGCATTAGGAACTATCCTTAAAGATTTGAACAGATGAATAGAGGAAATAAGCATAAAATCTAGTTTAGTACAGTTCCAGAAGACAATGTTATTAAGGACAGCTAGAATACTTAATAGGGTTCTTGGCATCTAAAGTTACTTGTTGTTAGGGATATTTCTTTTCCAACAGTTTAATCTGTAAAGCACATATGAAATGATAATAATAATAAACCCACGAATAGTCTGGAAGGAAGGCCTAAAAATAGACATACAATCCTCCTAAATAAAAAATCAAGGTGAAGATAGTGCTTAACTGGTACTTATTTTATGGCCCCCGAAAATATGAAAGGCAACGTCGATCCCGGTGGTATTTGAATTGTAAAAGTTAATTCGGAAGAAGTGCCGTTAAGCATTTTTCTCTGGCGCGGTAACGATTCTGTCAGATCGCCGCTTTCACTCTAATATGAAAACCTGCAAAAGTCGTTTTATTCTTTTACTGTTTTATATAATAGAGGTGAGTAAGTTAAGAGGGGTGACCAAAGAATATCAAGAAACGTGAGATGAAATTAGTGCAGTGTCTATCATAGCATGGAGCTGTGAAGATTGTAAAGGAGCAGAGAAATTGCAAAATTTAATAAAATCCATGTTTCCCGAGTTTTAAAGCTTGTAAATCATCATGGCAAAGGAAGACTTATGTGCATGCAAACTATTTTGTTTTCTCATTAATAAAAAAAAAGTAGGAAAGCACAAAAAAAAAGAATTCATTAATATTTTGTGGGATGGTGGCCAAGGATTTGTGAGAGAATCATTGTACTAGAGTGTACAGACAACTCTTTCTACGCAAGTAGATGTATGAAGTGGAGGCCAGTCAATGTTTTTTCAGGTTTTCCCTCCCTTCCCTGCTAATTTCCAAAGCTGTTTTTGTATAGGACTAGATATTTATTGATACAACACTGTTTTGAGAGTGTTGCATGTCAAATCAACTAAACAGCAATAGTATACAGATACACTTTGATTTGATGAACATGGCTCTCTATCAGAAAAAAGTCTAATACAAAAGAAGGACGATAAAAACAATTAGCTGTCTTACCAATTGGACACTAAGCAAGACAAGCATGGCAGTTTTAAAACTTCCACAATTGTGTGAATAAGGTATCTAAAAAATACGTAACTGGCAATCTGGGATTTTCAGACTGAGTTTTTTAATGTTCCTTGCATTAATTTTGTTAACACTAACTTAATTTCTGTCTTTCATACGGATGATGTCTCTGGAGTATTATATTTCTCAACAAACTCGTTCTATCAGTCTATGTCATCTATTTTGTACTCATAATTGTAATCATTTGCTATACTGTACTTATACAAGCGATCTAATTAACACAGCGCAACCTGGTCGTAGATTTGAGATGAATATAACCTCAAACATAGAATAGAATTCCATATCTTTCTGAATGTACGTCCAATCTGTGTTGAAGACCAGATTAAAACTTCCGAATATGCCTCGCTGCTTCTCCAGGAGATAAAACACTCTCTTCGAACCAGTTCCTTAGAAATGTCCTGGAATCAAAGATTTATGACTCAACCATGATTACCTGTTTGAAGAACAACCTTAATTGATATCGATATCGTATGAAATATAAGGTGTTACTCACAGATAAAGCATTAATCCGGATTGGTGACATTCATACTTATGACAGAAACTAACTGATGTTCATAATCATCCTTTTGCTATCCTGTACAATAAGTCATTAAGGGAAGGTATTCTAACTGGCACAATGGAAAGACTTGTGAATTACTGAAATGTACAAGACGTAATCAAAATTGTTATTGTAAACTAAAGACCAGTGAACTTTTACAACTGTATTAAGGAATGTCTGAGAGCCTAACATTAAATAGATATTGCTAGCCACATATTTAGCAACAACCATTTTATTCTTTAGAACAGCAAAATTGTGAACTCTATTGGATTGCACGAAAAATTTCCCTTGATATTTGACGAGTA
>NC_068982.1:155303853-155304695 GCF_001194135.2 Octopus bimaculoides | reverse complement strand
CCCCCCGTATCACTTTAGAAAATCACTAATAAATTTCAAAATATAGTGTATAAAACCACACTTAAGATGTATGATTTGTCTTCACTGTTCCGCAGATTGAGAAAGATTTGATATATGATTATACGTTATGATGTATATATCTACTACCAATCTATCTATCTATCTATCTATCTATCTATCTATCTGTCTGTTTGTCTATCTATCTGTCTGTCTGTCTGTCTGTCTTTAAGTGTGTATGTGTATGAGTGTGTGTATGTGCGTACGTGTATGTGTGTATATGTGTGCATTATGTGTGCTTGAGTGTGTATATGAGAAAGAAAGATAGAGAGAGAGAGAGGAGGGGAGGAAATGTTAACCGTAACAATCACAATTGAAATTACGTCTGTCATCAATAAGAAATCATCTGTTCTTGAAAGGATTCGTAGAAACTGGTATCTGTTAACAAAGGGGGCTGTCAAGGAGGAGAGAACCAAGTAATGTACTTAATAAATGTTAAATATCGGATGGTAATCAAATTTAAAATTACGTAATTGTTATTAGTTGTAGAAAAGAAAAATTCTGAGCGAATCGACAGTTACTGAATCGACAGTTTCTAATGATGATAGTGGTTAGTTAAGACGAAGAAGTGATCAACAGCAATGCGAAAAGCAGCAGTCCTGAAACAGTTCAAAGATGACATGATTTCAAACATGAACTTGATAAGAACCAAGATGATGAAGAATTTTCTGAGAAATACAAAAAAAGAGAAAAACTTTTTAACATCACTTGAGATGAATAGGTGGTTAATTCGAACCACTAGCATAGCTAAGGGGGTGGTGGTGATAGTAGTAGAGTCGGTCCAC
>NC_068982.1:155302409-155303642 GCF_001194135.2 Octopus bimaculoides | reverse complement strand
AAGGAATGACCATGCTTCTTTTCTCTTTTAATAATGCTTCTTGATCTTGTTCTTGTTTCAACCATGGCTGCCTCTGCGTAGTTATTTGTGTTGTTGTTTATTTTGTAAACAGCTGTAAGACTTTATACATAAAATAAAATTCCAACTTTGCCATTGGTCTCTTTATCCTTTTCTTTCTTTATACATACACACGCTAATACACGACCTATGTTATATTCCCCACTCATGTTGCTACAACAACAGGGGAAAAACTAGTCAGTATACAGCACTTACTCGGTATTACCGTATCTTTAGGGTTTGGTTGACCCCAATACCCTTCATATCCTTTATATATATATATTGAGTTGACAAGAAAGTAATTTCGTTTTTCGCAAATAGAGAGAGTTACGATTTTTTTTAATGACTTTTGTCAATGTTATGATTTTTTCCTTTTGACATTTGATAGCCGTAACTTTTAGCTTACTTTAGAAGCAAATTGCACATAATTTTGTTTACAACTGCTACTTCAGTGTTAATTTTAACATGAAGTGCAAAAATGAATATGTTCACCATATTTTGCGTAAAGGCAAGAAAGCTGCTGAGGCTCACAAAGAAATATGTGAAGTTTATGGTGTTGATTACTTAACAGAACGCACATGTCAGAAATGATCAAAAAATTCATTCTGGTGATTTTTCACTCAAAGATGACCAACGTTCTGGTCGACCTACTGAAGTTGATGATGACCGAATCAAAGCTATAACTGAATCTGCTTGTCATATGACTGTGCGAGATGTTGCAGAGAGGTTAAATTTATCACACACAACAATTGAAAATCACTGAAAATGTCTCGGATTCGTTGAGAAGCTCGATATTTGGGTTGCACATAAATTGAAAGAGAATCACTTAACACAGCAAATCAATATTTGCGATATGCGTCTCAAACGCAATGAAATCGACCTTTTTGTGAAATGAATAATCACTGGTGATGAAAAATGGATTCTCTACAATAACATTAATCGAAAACGTCATGGTCCAAGCGTAATGAACCAGCAGACCCCAATCGAAAGCTGAAATAAAGAAAAAATTGGTGGGATTAGAAAGGTGTTGTGTATTTTGAGCTGCTTTCAGGGAACCAAATGATCAATTCAGATGTTTACTGTCAACAACTAATGAAACTGGAGGCTGCAATCAAAGAAAAACGGCCAGAATTGGCAAATGGTAAAGTGCAAAAAATATTTTAATTGAATTATTTT
>NC_068982.1:155293408-155302399 GCF_001194135.2 Octopus bimaculoides | reverse complement strand
GCTAATTAAAAATTAGAAATTTGAAAATAGGTTGTAAAAAAATGATAGTGGAACAAAATTATTTAGTACAATAAATAGAATAATAAAAAGAATTAGTTACATATTACAGTAAAATCTACCTATAACAAATTCACAGTAAGATTTGCTTGAGTTATTGCCTAAGTTATTGCCAAGTCTTCACATTTTTAGTCTTGACTCAATGCCTATTTTTTACACAATGAATTTGCCTACCATATATACTATTATACTTTGCATAAAACTTTAGCTATATTGGTACTTCTGGCTCTCATTTTTTAAAGTATTCTAGTGTGTCAATATTTTAACAAAATGGTGGTACCAGATGTAATAACTTGTCTTGAACTTTTCCAAGTGTAATAACCTGTCCTGTACTTTTTCACATTTATAATCTTAAGAATATTATTTCCCTTGCTCGTATTTTTCCAAGTAACCCATGTTTTTTTCCAGGTTTTGCTAATTAATAATGTTTCAAATGTGTCAATTAGCGGTGGCGTTGATAATTTTTTCCTTACCTCAATGATGCCGGTGATATATATATTAAAAGCCCCCTAGAACTATATCCAGAAAAAGTATAGAACTATATTATCACCCTCAAATACGAGAAAAAAAAACACTCATAACTTTCTTTTAAAACTGCATTGCATGAAATTGATTGCATGAAATTCCTCGAATTAAGCACTATCATTTAAACTTAATTAAAATATAGTTTGTTTTTAAAATAAAGGAAAAAGTTAATTACACTTTGCCTTACTTATATTTTTTTCATGATATTTTACCTCACAACGATTTTGATACAAATTTTTCTTGCATGGGATCAAAACTATAAAATTCCCCATGCTTTCTTCTATCATTGAATCTAAGATAAAATATATTTTGCTTTTAAAATAAAGAAAAGTTGTTTAGATCTAAACTTGATTGGTGGCGTTACTTACTCTCTCATAACGTTGCTACAAATTTTGATGTAAACTTTTTTCTACTGGACCAAATCACAATTTTTTCATGCCAAAATGTAGCTAGTGACTAGTCCTCTTCAACAATGTTAGTTTCCATTTGGTTAAGAATTGAATTAGCGACAAACTATGAAATACCGTAGTTGAATTATTATATAAACAAATGTGTGTATTCGTGTGTATGGATGGATGTGTATGGATGGATGCTTGTGTGCATTCACACGAACATTCTTTCATTTATTAATTTATCTGTATGTTAGTATACGTTTTTGTATTTTTACATGTGTACATACTGTGTTTGTGCGTATATTCGTGTGTGTGTGTGTGTGTGTGTGTGTGTGTGTGTGCATTTGAACACATGACTGCGTTGTGAATGTACAGAAGTTTGTTCTTGAAATGTACATAAGTTTGTTCTTAAAAAAAAAAAAACAACTCACCTAAAGATTTTATCAAGGAATAGTTGTGGTCACTTAGAATTTGACGATATGTAGGTTGATTGCTTCCACTTTTTGTGCTACTTTTCGTGCTCTGTTTTAGATCAGAATGAACATAATTCAGTGGTTTCTTATAAGGCACAAAATTAAGCAGTGTGGTAAACGGTGTTACCTTTCGTTTTCTCTGAGGGGAAGGCATTTTGGTAATTACATTAAGAAAAAAATATATATTAATAAATAAATAAACGAACTACTAATTCATAGAAAAGGTGATGTAACACCCGTTCCATTTCCCCCCAATTCTTAATGTTTTCCATACAGTACGTCTACAATCTAATTCACAACGTCACAATTTTCCTATGACGTATATTTGCGGCCGACATAATTTTAAATACTGTTTGTTCGATAGTATTTTTGAGCGACATTTTTCACTATATTCCTTACTAACATTTTTGCCTACTTTCCTTTCGAATTTAGCTTTTTCTTAAACAAGTTGACGATCTGTTCAATATTATTTTTATACGACACTTTTCATCGTGGTTCTTACTAGAGACGTAAGGATGTTTGATCTTCATTGTTGTGATGGTCGTTTGTTGGTGTGTGTTGTCTTGTTAAAGACCATCACCCTGTGGTCTAGCTAGCTGCGCGTATAATAAATGAAGCGACTCACGAACTTTTAACATATTTATTGATGGATATGATTTACTGCGTTAACTGTCTACAAAAGAAAAGTACTGATAATATAACCGCCGACTAGGAGGAGAGAACCACGCTGTATCTTGTAGAAGGCTAACTAGAATCCAACGTATGTGTCTGAAATCGTTTCTTGCTCGAGGTATTCTGTCCGAATGTCTGACGTGGTCTAGTATTAGCGGTCTGCCTTCTGTGTGTGCCCAAGGTGATCTACGCGGATGCTTGAAACCATCTGGCTTAGTTAGGTGCCAAGCGGTTTTTATATTGCGAAAAAAGGGCAACTTTTAGATCATCCAAAGAGCCAAGTCACGCCAAAGCTTCCTGTTAATTGACCGATTTATAGATCAATCACATGAAACTGTGATGGCTTAATCGTAATCCCTAACTGAATATCTTGCGGTTGGGTTCGAATCCTTACCTAGTATTTTGCTCTACTTTCTTTTCAAATTTAGACATTCTTAAACAAGTAGACTGTAATGAAATCAGTTAGCATGCTTGACTACAAACTTTGTAGCATAAGTGTCACAATCTAAATACAATCTAATTTGTATATAACATATCCGTCTTCAAAGTATTCTTTTAAACAATAATTTTCGTCCAATTCTACTAAGAGGTAAAAAAAAAAATCCAATCCATAAACTTTATGTATGCTTACATTGTACTAGATAAAGATTTGATTCAAGAAAACTACTTCTGCAGCGTTAAATAAAGCTTAAATCTATTGATCCCAAAGTTATTAACACCGAAAGTAAGAAATTAAAAAAAAGATATACATCATAACTATAATATAAAATGTTGTTTAGCCAGGGGGCAACGAACAGAATCACAAAGGCATCCAAGCCCTGATTATCCTATCTTTTGTTCAGACATTGTGCATCTATGAGCACATTATCCAATGTCTAAACAAAAGATAATCTTTCCTTCCTAAAGATAGTGTGATTTGAGAGAATTTTGGCAGCTATTTCTAGCAAGTTTTATGAGTACTCAGAAGTTCCGTCTTTGGCTTGACTTCCTCTTTAATTAGGCTTCGAGGGCTTTATTTTTATTGCCATGCATTGTGAATGAGAAGTATCAATTGTCTTAATCGACCAACTGAATAACAAAGTTATTTTAAATGCTATAATATTGTAAACCGTAAATTATTTAGTTGTTAGAACACTATTAAAGTACATCATCTGTGTTGTGAATGTTTGAGAGAAATAGCAACAAAATCTTCTTTAAATCACACTCTGCTGTCTTAAATATGTAAACCAACGCAACATGGCCCTGGATGCACTGTGTCTTAAAATATTGGATACACAAGTTTGAAATGCTTTTGATCTTAGGTCAGCTCGGAGCTGACATAAAGTTTAAATAACGTGTCCTGAGTCAAGCCAACAAAGGAACCTGTACGTGGTTATACTCAAATCTCCCTGCTGTGTTAGAAACGAAGAGCATACTGGATGATATGGTACTGGGTGTTCTCTGTTTAGGAAAATGATGGAATATTCATGGTTAGAATGCCTACAATCACAAATCTGTTCAATCAGGGTTGACCTGAAGCTAAACACCACCACCACCACCACTACCATTTGCTCTCAGAAGAACAGAAAGGTTGCAGGAAGAAGGCTAGAGGAACGCATGATCTATTATATATAGACAAAGCAATTCTAAATGAAGTAAAAGCTAGAAAAATTCTAACAATAGCATTGATGGATTTTAAGAAAGCCTATGACATGACCTCACACATGGATAAGTGAACGTTTGAGTATATTCAGTATAACAGACAAGAAAACTAATTAGATTTAACATGAAGAAATGGGAAGTAGATCTCTAATCAGGTGATACAGTCCTGGGGAAAGTTAATATCAAAAGAAGAATTTTCCAAGGGAACTCGTTATCTCCTTTACTATTTGTCTTATGTTTGATCCCACTCAGTTTAATATCCAGGAAGGCAAAGGAACGGGTATCAGTTCAGAAATAGTAAAGGAAATATAAACCATTTGCTTTACATGGATGATCTGAAGCTTTTTAGTAAGAATTAAAAAAGAGATAGATTGCTTAATACAAACTGTAAGACTCTTCAGCAAAGATATAGGCATGGAATTTGTGTAATATTTGTCACGAAAAAGGGACAGGTAGTCAACAGTGAAGGCATCCTATTACAAGATGGCCAGACATTGAAAGAAGAGGAGTTATAAGTGTCTAGGAGTATTAGAATCTGAAAGAGTACTAACTACAGAAATTAAAACGAAAATTGAGAAGTACATCAGAAGAGTGAGGAAGTTAATGAAGTCAAAGCTAAATGGTGCGAATCTAGTGACGGGTGTAAATAATTGGGCAGTGTTGTTACTAAGATACTCAACAGCTTTTGTAGATTGGACAAAATCTGGATTAGAAAATCTAGACAGGAAAACTAGGAAGGAATTCAATATGAATGGAGAACTCCACCCAATGGCAGGAGTAGCAACATTGTACTTACCTAGAAAGGAAGGTGGGAGAGGGTTAAAATCAGTAGAAGACTGCGTGGAGTTAGCTAGAGTAGATATATACTCCTATGTAGTTAACAGTGAAGAAAGTTTATTAAGAGGTGTTACAGTAAGATATAGTGACAGTAAGATATAGCCAAACCAAAAAAAGTTAAAAAACAGAAAAAAAGAAGAAAGATTATCTTACTGGCAGGGAACGCTTTGCATAGTAGATTCCCAAAGATAATTGCAAGAAATAGTAGTACTGAGACACGGTTATGGTTGCAGGAAGGAAGGTTGAAAAGGGGGACAGAAAGTTTGTTAGTAGCAGCCCAAGTTCAAACATTGAGGACTAATTGGATAAAAGCCAAAATAGACAAAAACTAGGTGGATGCCCAATGTAAATTATAGAAATCAAAAGAGGAAAGTGTTACTCATATAGTAAGTGAATGTAGCAAGATGGAACAGAAAGAATACAATGATATGACGACCTAGGGAGAGTAATCCACTTGGAGTTATGTAAAAATCTAGAATTTGACTATACTGATAAATGGTATGAACATGAACCTAGTAAAGTACTAGATAGTAAGAAATATCAGATGTTGAGGGACTTCAACATTCAGACGGACGGAGTAATAGGCGCAATTTAGTAGTAGTAGTAGTAGTAGTAGTAGTAGTAGTAGTAGTAGTAGCAGCAGCAGCAGTCAAAAATAATAGAAAGTGCCAGATAATTGACTTTACAGTTCCAAATGATGAGAAAGTCAGAATGAGAAGTCTAGAGAAAATAGCAAAATATCAGGAGCTAGCCATTGAGTTAGAGACAACTGAAAGTGCAGGTAAAATGTATTCCTGTAGTTAAAGGTGCATTAGGAATTATTCCTAAAGATTTGAACAGATGGATAGAGGAAATACGTATAAAACCTAACCATAACCCTTATAAACGCTTATGAAATTTATACATAAATATTTGCTTAAAATAACATATTTTTACATTTGTTTATTTAACAGTATTTAACAAATAGGTTTATTGTCAATTAAAAGATTTCGATTAAAAAACATATATAAAATCAAATTCCCCATAAAAAGTATTTGCTGTCCACGGACCCCAGTGGTTTAGAGGACAAGAGACGGATACTTAAGAAATCCCTCATGTCTGGGATGTACTTTTCTGCCAAATCAGATATGTTTATGCTTTATTTACATTAGAAGTACAACGTCAAATACTGATATTAAGCTGCTGTAGAAAAGTCGATCCGACTTATACTCCCTCCTTCCTTTCTTTCTTTCTTCGTGCATTCATTACTTCCTTCTATCCTAAGCTCCATCTGCTTTTCTTTCGTTCTTTTTTTCTTTTCCTCAAGCCCCTCCTCCTCCTCTTTCGTTTGTTCCTTTACCCTTTCCGTCATCTTATTCTTTTCACACATCACTATATTTATTTATTGACTGCAACTCATAGTATGCATAAATTAGAATTGAGTCCGAAAATTCATAGGGCTCCTGAGCAACTGCTCAGTGACCCTATGAATTGAGACAGCATTGTCCACGAGTGGCAAACAGAATCGAATACTTGCTTGTAATCCAATCAGGTTGTAACTAAATTCCTCTAATACTGCACAATTTTCAGCACTTCTCCAGACTTCTTTCTTTCCAGCTGTTTGTTCACTTTTGTAATGATATTATTGCTGACACAGTGAGTTAAGACAGTTCCTGGTGTTTGTAAATATGTGGTTGATTTCGCGTGTTGGTTGAACTGTCGATGCATACACCGAAGTGTGTACATCTATTCACATAAGAATCTCACATGGAAAAATATTGGAATGTCTTACACATCTTCACTGTGCTACCATAGACTGGGTTTGGAGAATCCGTGTTAGTTTCTTTTGCTCTTTTCCCGTGAAACCGAGTATTTGTAATTTTTCTTCTTTCTTTATGCAAATTTATCGGTACATAACCTAATGGACCTATGATGATAGGTACAGATGAGAATTCATTGTCAGGGTACAAGAGCTGTAAGTTCCGCCTGAATTCGCCATAAATGTTCTCTTTTTCCTGAATTGTACATTCACATCTGCTGGGCAGGTGACCTCTACAATAGTGCATAACTTTTTATTTCTTGTCCCACAGAATAATATCAGGTCTGTTATGCTTGCACCGAATTTATGATTTTATTGGGGTGTTCTACGAATATTCTTTGTTTTTAAAGGTGGTATCTTTGTCCCTCTTGTATATCAGGTATTTAGTAGCTATCTCCTGTTCCTGGATAGCGAATGTATACCCTTCTGGGTGGGATATAATGTATCTAATGTAATGTATGTATGTATGCATGCATGCATTTATGTAATGTGCGTGCATGTGTACGTATGTACATGTATATGATTTATGTATGTGTATGTGTCTGAGTATCTCGATGCATACACTGAAGTGTGTATTTCTATTCAAATAAGAATCTCATGGAAAAATATTGGAATGTCTTACAAATCTTCACTGTGCCACTGGGGATTGGATTCGGCGATGTATCTCGACGTAATGATATAAAGATTGACGAAAATATACGACACATAGGTGCCTTTGAACAGAAGCTTTAGGATATTTATTCCGTTTCTGTTTCACAGTCTCTTGTTCATTTTGCTGTCAGATAAAGCAATAAAGTTGGGACAGGAGTAAAAAAAAAGTTTGAAGAAGTGTCTGATTAAGGGGACATAACTCATAACCCGACAACTACGACTATGCCATAACTTTTTAAACTGCTTTACTTGCTACTACTACTACTACTACTACTACTACTACTGCAAGTAAATACCGTAAAAGTTTTTTTCATTATAATAATTGTTTAAAATTTTGACACAAGGCCAGCAGTTTTTCAGGTTAGTTAATTAAAACAACTCAAGTACGTGACTGACTCCGAAAGGATAAAAGGCAAAGTTGACTTCCGTGGTATTTGAACCGCTTAAATATTTCACCGACGTTAAAGAATTCTTCCAGTTTGCCAAATCGACCCCAGTACGAGACTGATCTTTTATTTTATTGACCCCCAAAACGGATAAAAGGAGAGTTGACCTCGGTAGGATTCGTACTCACAGTGCAAATGTAAAGCATTTTCTCCCCGAGGCTCTAGCGCTTTTGCAACCATCGATTTTACTTCCGCATTCGTAAAGAAACAAAGTTTATATAACTTAGATTTATCCTAAAGTTATTCGAATTTTTTCGCTATCTCAGCAAATTACAACTACCAAATTTGCAACGTTAATCATGCCGGGTCAAACTGGACAGAGAGTCACAATGGAGAGATTTCGAAGACGGTTTTGGAAGGAAAATCCGAAGATTTTAAAAAAATTAGGAGATGATTACTGGAACGGATTTAATTCAACATTCGATCATACTTCACTTCCATTCTTTACAGAACAACGCTTGAGAGATCTTTCTGAACACTTCAATAACCTGGAAGATGCTGTGAAACTTGGAGTTAATATGTTTTATGATTCCGAAATACTTTGGCGTTTAGAAAAAAAATACTATTCAAATATATCACAAATGGCTCTAACTCTTTTCGCAAATTTCATTATTAATAGACATAATGGAGACGAAAAGACAGTCGAGACGTTGATAGAAATATTCTTCAACATGGCTAAGACTCAATGCGCTGAGAAAATTAAGAAGGAATTTGACGAGTGGTCACAAGAGGTAATTGTTGACTACAACGATTTGGATAAAACCGAGAAAAACTGGAAGGAGGGTTTCCCTGAGAAAAACAAGCTAGTTTTCGGATGGGAAGAGAAAAAAACTCCTGAACGTTACTTCGATTATCTTGGAAATTTCTGTTCGCTTAAAGAGTGCAATAAAGCTTCGCTTGTTGACATGAAGAATTATCAGCTGGATAACATGATCAATGAAATATTAAGAAAAGCCCCTAAGAAGTTTGCCTTCCAATATTTACCATCGGCAGGCATTTACGCTACACACATATATGATAAGGCCTTGAATCGGAAATTAGTTGTTGAAGATACCAGGAAACAAATCTATACTGAAAAGCTTTTATGGAAGATAGCAGAAACTGACTTGGATAAGAGGGATTTTAAAGCGAATCTTCTTGACATTTATAATTTAAGCCAAGCAAGTGCTGATATATTTGAAAAAATCTGGATCGCATATCCCAGGTCTTTGTTTATGAAGGTTTTTAAAACTCTGGTTTATTTGTCAAAGGAAACTGGAATGAAGGATCTTTTTGAAATGTTAGAAACGCATAAAACGTTTAAGCCACGGATAGTGAAATTCAAAGCAGACTGCATACAATTATATAAAATAACAGAGACGGCAGAGTCGGTTAAAGACTAATATATATATACAGAGATACGTGTGTGTAAATCTTTAATCTCTTTTTAAAGTTTTTGGTTATGCTAGGACACTGCCGTATTTATATATATATATATATATATATATATATATATGATT
>NC_068982.1:155288560-155293138 GCF_001194135.2 Octopus bimaculoides | reverse complement strand
AATCTTCCAGTTTCGGGAGGTAAAAAAAAGTAAATAAGAATACAAGGGAAATAACTTAACGTCTTACTAGTATTATCCGTACTCTCCTCACCCCACCCGTTCGCGAGCGCGCATTCTTCATATTCGTTCACAGCAAGTTGTTTTACACCTATTACACTAATTTATTTTTTTATTTTTGAGCTCGGGTCAAACGCTTTAGTTTGACTGTTATTTCCCTATACTGGAAGATTACCATAAGTTGTTGTGCAGCCGGTACTATGATATTCAATCAAACTTTGACCCAATTGTGATTGATGTTAATATATCTGGATAATTTTTGATGTTTAACAGTCAATATTTTTTTCTCTATTCGATTCCAAATCAATTTTTTTCCTACACTAATCTTTAATTTGATAATTTTCATTAAAAAAAAAGTCTAAATTGAAGCAAAATAAGTAATGACTAATTTCCATAATTTCTTCTCTTCAACGGTATGGTGCGTAAATACATCAAAAAGAGACCTAAGCAAGCAGGTCGCGGAATATTTCACGTTGAGCTTTTAGGTTTAGTCGGGTTTTGTTAATTTCAAATCATGTGCCATTTTCCAGTAAACTTAGATATTTTAATTTTTGCTGCACTTCTGATGCCCAAGAATGGATACTGATTCATATGGGTCTTTTACAGTGTGATTCTGAAGAATTGCAGAGGCAAATTTACCATATCGTGTCTTACTCATTTTGCACCAGCTAAGTTTGTCATTTATATGCTCAAATAGACCGGTGATAATGTTCGAGACAGATCTGGGGTTAAACTAGTAGTAACATGGAACAACCACATTGATGTGGTGATTAACTTTACTTGTTAATATAGTTACTACTCTCATCTCTTATTGAGATTTTACAACTAGCTATTTTACTCTTTCTCTCCACACACAAACACACACACACATATATATATATTTGAGTGTATGTGGTTATATACATATTAATGACCCCTGAAAGACTCTGAAACTGTGTCCTTGACAAAAATGAATTTGAATTTGCATCTCAAAGAGAAGGTAATCTGTAAATAATAGTGAAGAAGAAAAAACAATTTGCTATGAGAAATAACTCACTTTTAAATTGACAACTCTCTATCACCATCAATCTATTTCTCTCTATACTAGGTTCCGTTGAACCTTGTGTGTGACCAATTGAAGCACTTAAGTGTGGCATTGATGCTTTTTTTCCTTTCCTTTTTTTTTTCTCTCACAACATGCTATTGTAGTGTCTGATATATGACTATTTGAAAAGAATTGGGATATTTTCTGTTTGGCTGCCAATTTTCAGTCTCTTCAATTCCTACTTGAATTGATTTCATATTTGGTGTAATGATATAGTTTTATATGCTAATCATTGCTTTGAAATTTATTTTCGCAATAAATCTTTTTAAAGTTTACAAATTTTGGGTAATTTTCACCAATCATAAGCCACAGACACATTCATGTCTGGGCCTTCTTGACAACTTTAGAGATGTGCCATGTCCAGTGCAAATCGTTGCTGACAGTAATGCCCAGGTCTCATTCACAAGAAGACTTCTTGATATTAGTGTTGTGGAGAGAGCGTGTGGATGCTGGGTTTTTCTTCCCAAAATGCATGGTACACTTGTCCACAGCTTCAGTTCATGATTCATTGTTGCATTGTGTCAATGTCCGATTGCAGGAAAGATCTATACTGTTCGGTATCTGTCCTTCTCATATAAAAATAATAATGAAATTATTGTATACAGTGCTCAGGTGTACAACAACTTGTCAAAAGTGCATATAAAGCATATGCAGTATTGTACAAATGTCTGGAAAGTAAACAGTGTTTGTGTCAGATACATGCTTGTGTGTGTATGGAGGGCAGAAAATCAGGTGTAGTGTTGGTGAATCTCAGGAAGCATGGAAGTTTTAAAGGGTGCAGTGCTCTGACAACTAACAACTGATGCTGGCAGTTTGTTCCATACTTCAGTAACTCTTAGCATGAAAAAATGTTTCCGAAAGTCATGGGAGCTGTGCTGTTTTCTGACTTTGTAAACATGCCCACGGGTGTTAGACAGGTGGAGTTTGAAAAGGCACTCAGAGCTATTGTTAGTAAGATGGTTAATAATTTTATGGGTGTCTGCCAAGTCAGTTGCCAGACGTCAGAGTTTCAATGTATCCATGCCCAGGGAAGTAAGGTGTTCAGAATATGGCAAATGCCTGATGGAGGGTTTTCTCTTGGTTGCACTTCGCTGAACGGTTTCCAGGCAATTAATATCCTGGGCAAGATAGGGGTTCCAGACTGGTGATGCAGATTCAAGGTGAGGCCGCACCATAGGTATATAAAGCCTCAGATAGATAGCCAGAGAGTGGCTCACAAAGGACTTGATAAGTGATGCCAGGACACCCTCAGCCTTCTTGGTAATTTTAGCAATGTGTTTTGTACAATGCAAATCGCTGTCAACAATAATGCTCAGGTCACATTCACAAGAAGACTTTTTGAGATTAGTGTTGTGGAGGATGTAAGTAGACGCTGGGGTTTTCCTCCCAAAATGCATGGTGGTACATTTGTCCACAGCCAGTTTGAGTTGCTAGTCCATGATCCATTGCTACATTGTGGCCAGGTCTGATTGCAATAAAGATCTATAGTGTACAGGATCTGTCCTCTTTATTTTGAGGTACAGCTTGATGTCATCTGCATATTTCAGCACTGTGGCATTCTTTAAGTTGGCATCTATGTCATTAATATATGCAACAAATAAAAGGGGGCCAAGAACAGGGATCTGTAGTACACCAGATGTCATCCCATAGGATGAAGAGTGCTGTCCTAGAACTGTGACAACCTCTTTTCAGCCGATAATGAAGGACTGAAACCAGTTATAGAGATCATCTCTTACACCCATTGCAAAGAGTTTCACCATAAGTCTTTTGTATGGCACAGAATTAAAAGCCTTAGCAAAGTCCAGGTAAACAACATCCACCCAGGAGTTGCCATCAGTGATTCAGGTAATGTCCTCAAGAAACTCGATGAGTTGATTACAGCAGCTGGAGTTAGGAATAAATCCAAATTGCGACAGCTGGATGAGGCTGTGAGACTTCCAGAAGTGCCAGAGGGTTTCTCTGACACAGGATTCCATCAGTTTGGCAATACAGCTAGTAAGACTGACAGGGTGATAGTTGACAAGCAATGTGCGGTCACCTTTTTTGAACAGAAGAATAACACTGGCAGTTTTCCACTGTTCTGGAATAACACTATTGTCAAGACACAATTGAAAGAATAGTGAAAGTTGGTTTAGAAGAAAGTACCCACCGTGTTTGAGAAGTAGGTATGTAACACCATTGAGACCAAGTGAGGCATAGTTGCATTTATTCTTAAGGTGGCATTGTAGCATTGCTGGTGTAAATTTCATAGTAGTTATAGAGTCCGGTGTCAGAGGTGATAGATATGGAACATTTTTATTTTCGACAGTAAAGATGCCTGCATAGCATCCAGCAATAATTTCTGCACATTCTTTGGGATTGTCAGTAATATGGCCTGTATGGGGATTGTGAAGGGGACCAACTGGCGAGTGAGGCTTCTGCTTTGAATGTACATACTTCCAGAACACTTTGCTGTCAGGGTTGGTTGCTATGCGCTGTTCGAATTCAAGCACTGCCTTTTCTGTCACCTGCTTGAGATGGTTGGATGATCTATTGCGCTTTTTCTTGTTGATCTCTGATTTGTACATTTTGTATTCCTGTTCAACATTATGGTGTTCTTTCCTGGCAAGTTGGACTGTTGCAGTCTCCTAAATTGCACTATTGGGTGGTTTTTCGTGCTTGCATGGTACCGATGCTGCACATGCCGTCCACATTGAATTCAGAATGTTCTGAAGTATAGTGTTCACATCTCCATAGACATAAAATTTGAGCCAGTTTGGGCGTCGCAGCACAGTACAATAAGTTCCAGTCAAAGCGGGCAGTTTGAAGATGGTTTTTGTTACAACCAATCAGAGACAAGTTGGCCATGATCATGGAATGATCAAAGTCACCTAAAGGTTCTTCAGTAGTGACACTAATGATTGTTTCAGGAGAAGTGGTAAACAGCAGATCCAAAGTGTTGTTATCTCTTGTGTGGGAGGTAACGAATTGGGACCAATTTGAATTCAGCACTAGCTCAAGGAAATCATCTGCACTTTGTGGCCAACGGAAGGCCTCCCAGTCAATCTCAGGGAAATTGAAATCCCCTGCAATATAAACATAAGTGGCTGTTTTCATGGCAGTGTTGGCTATAGCCTAGTCACCCGTATTACGAACCAGGTGATACACGAAGGAGTCATACCCAATGACTGGTGTAGCAGCATCATAGTCAACTGCTACAAAGGTAAAGGTGACGCTTTAGATACAAATAATTACAGAGGCATCAAGCTGTTAGATCAGGTTATGAAAGTTACAGAGAGGGTCATAGCCCAACTAATTAGGGAGCGAATCAATTTAGATGAGATGCAGTTTGGGTTCGTGCCAGGTAAAAGCACTACTGATGCCTTATTTCTAGTGAGACAGCTGCAGGAGAAATACCTAGCTAAGGATAAACCTCTGTACCTGGCTTTCGTTGACAT
>NC_068982.1:155284851-155286924 GCF_001194135.2 Octopus bimaculoides | reverse complement strand
AGCATCGAAAGCGGACGTTAAACGATGATGATGATATACATATACACATCATCATCATCATCATCATCAACGTCTGCTTTCCATGCTAGCATGGGTTGGACGGTTTGATTGAGGGCTGGTGAGCCAAATGGCTGCACCAGGCTCCAATCTGATCTGGCAGAGTTTCTACAGCCGGATGCCCTTCCTAAAGGGCCGACCGAAGCTTTGTGATTGAAGGTAAGCGGAAGTTACTGCCATGTGTGTATATGTGTGTGTATGTGCTTGTGCCTCTCAGAGAGAGAGAGAGGGATATATATATATATATATATATATATATATATATATATATATATATATACACACACATATATACATACACACACACATATATATAAATACATACACATACATATATACATACACACACACACATATATAGAGAGATTTATATATATATAAGTTATGAGAGGTAATGATGTCAATAAGACCCAAAGGTGTCAGGTAATGCTAAGTTCTACGGACAGACTATATAGTTAAGCTCCAGGTTTGGTGATTATGCAAATGAGGAGTCCGACGTAGGTCATACATCAGCATGTGTATACATAAAAAAAAAATTTAGAATGCGATAAAAATCCAAGGCTGTGAATGATTTCAGAACATTTATAAATAAGCCTTACTGCTGTTTCTGGGATATTTTATATATCCCTTCATCAGAGATGGTGTGAGAAAATGGTTAAGTAATAGTTATTCTAGATATTCATATTTTATCTAGAATAACTATTGCTTAACTATTTTCTCACACCGTCTCCGATGAAGAAATATATAAAATATCCCGGAAACAGTTGTAAGACGTATTTATAAACGTTCTGAAATCTTAAATTTCTTCCAACTGTTCAAATTTTCTCAGAATTTCACCTGAATGTTTTTCAAAAATGTTTTTCGAAAAAAAATCGCAATAGAGAAGATATAAGCAATTTAAGTTACGTTAATTTCTGCTAATCGAATGACTTCATTGGCCACACATTGCAAGCTGAAACTGTTTGTTTTCATGATATCTACATTGTACCGTTGGCATAGAACGGTGAACCAGTATTCTTTAATAAATATGTAAGTTATGGCTGAGCTACTTCAAGTTCGGACTATTTCATATAAGATATAACATATATGATCAGGCAATCATTCAGGTCATGCTACGTGTAAGAACATTTGAAAAAAAAAAAATAAATAAACGAGAAGGCGAAAAAACAATATAAATAAATATACTTTGTAATGGGAGCTAATTCCGTACTTGGATATCAGGTTGTGTCCCTTTAAAACTTTCTTATTTTTAAACCTATTGATATATTACCATCGATTAACGTTCGCCTTCCTTGCTAGCATGGGTGGGACTGTGTATATATGTTTGTGTGAGTGTGTACATATACATACATGTATGTATAGTATAACTAAAAAAGATATGCATATATACATACATATATGTACGTACATACATATACATGTATGTATAGACAATGTTAAATCTCTGAACGAGGTATTAACAGTAACTGCACGACAAAATGAAGTATATTTGCCACTTAAATGCGGCTGACCCCTAAGGGTGGATGTTACTGTTGCTTTTAGCCACAGGAGAACATCTCCTCCAGCTGGCTATTGGCACACATCTGTGTCCTGTCTGTATTTGCAAAGGGAAGTCATCCTTCCCATCTTGATCTGCGATACGTACGGTGTTCCGCAAGGGACTGTCCTGGAGCCACTACTGTTCATAGTAGCCCTTCTGGACATGCCCACAGTCACTCGGTGAGTCACTGTCACTAGCTACGCTGATGACACAAAACTATCTCAGGCAATAAAGAATCCTGATGATATTGTAAGCCTGCAGAATGACCTAAATGCAATATACGAGTGGGCAGAGCAAAATAATATGCAGTTCAATGCAAAAAAATTTCAAGTACTGAGAGACCTGGGCATCAGCATGTGTAGTGATGCATCATTTCACATGCACATTGTCAAGTTGACAGCAAAGTGCAGACAACTGGCAGGGTGGATACTGAGGACATTCTGTACAAGGTATAAAAAAGTCATGTTGACTCTATG
>NC_068982.1:155280845-155281951 GCF_001194135.2 Octopus bimaculoides | reverse complement strand
ATATATATATATATATATATATATATACATATATACATATACATATATATATATATGTATATATATATATGTATATATATTCTTTTCAGGTACATGACGCTGCTGTTCTCTGTCCCAGGGTCTCACGGGCCCATACCTCCCACACCCTCAACGTCGGCACACTGAAAAGTAGGTCTGGTGAGATTGTTGAGATGCTTGAACGGAGATGTGTCAATATCTGCTGCCTCCAAGAAGTAAGGTGGAGAGGAGGTTCGGCTAGGTTCCTCACAAGCAAACAACACAGGTACAAGATTTTCTGGGCAGGGAACACAGATGGGGTCGGGGGCATGGGTATACTTCTTGCGGAGATATGAGTGGATAAGGTAATCGAGGTAGTCAGAGTATGTGATAGAATACTTAAGATTAGATTAGTCCTTCATCATGGGTTAGCAACCATTATCTCAGCCTATGCCCCTCAGCTGGGGCTACCTGATGGACAGAAAGACCGATTTCATGACACCCTCTTGCAGACTACCTCGTTGACGAATGACAGGGACCTTCTCTTTGTGGCTGGTGACTTTAATAGACATGTTGGACAACATGCAGGGGACTTCCATGGCATACATGGAGGCTATCGTTTTGGTTTCTGCAATGAGGAGGGAACCAGGCTGCTGGAGTTCTGAGATGCAAATGACCTTATGGTTTGCAATACTAACTTCAGGAAACCTGCCAGTCACCTAGTCATCTACCATTCTGGCAGGCACACTAGCCAAATCGACTACATTCTCGTCAGGAAAATGGAAAGATGGCTGCTTATAAATGCCAAAACCTTCCCAGGCGAAGAATGTACCCCACAACATAGACTAGTAGTTAGTGACTTCAGGATCAGGGCTAAGTGGTTGCCCAAAAGACGACCTGCATGGAGGAGAAGTGTCTGGAAGCTTAAAGATCCTGCAAATGGACAGAGATTTAGAGATGTATTACTCGAAGCCTTTGATGAAATAGAAGGGGATATAGCTTCACACGATGTAGAAGACAACTGGAGGTTTCTACAGGACAACCTGCTGAGGGCCACTGACCAGATCTGTGGGTGGTGCAAAGTCCCCTCTCGACCCAAAGTAACGTGG
>NC_068982.1:155267833-155280433 GCF_001194135.2 Octopus bimaculoides | reverse complement strand
AGCAGCACCATAGTCAATTGCTACAAAAGTAAAGGTGATGCTTTAGACACAAACAATTACAGAGGTATCAAGTTGTTGGATCAGGTAATGAAGGTCACGGAGAGGGTCATAGCCCAACTAATTAGGGAGAGAGTCAGTTTAGATGAGATGCAGTTTGGATTTGTGCCAGGGAAAAGCACCACTGATGCTATATTTCTGGTAAGACAGCTGCAGGAGAAATACCTAGCCAAAGATAAACCTCTGTACCTGGCTTTTGTTGACATGGAGAAAGCCTTTGACAGGGTTCCCCGTTCCCTTATCTGGTGGTCAATGAGGAAACTACGGATAGATGAATGGTTAGTGAGAGCTGTGCGAGCCATGTATAGAGTTGGCAACGAGTACAGTGAAGAATTCCGGGTAGAGGTAGAGGCAATAACAGAGGAATTCAAGACAGGATGCCCCTAGGAGCTCCTCCAATATGTGGCACTTGGTGAAGAATGGAGTTTGATGTAGCTACCCTCATTTGCACCTCTTGTAGTGAGGTAGGTTCATCTGGGACTCTTGACAGGAAGAGGTCCAACCTTGATTTAAATACGCCTGCATCTACATTGTGCAGATTCCTCAGGCTCTTTGGGAGAATATTAAAAAAAGCTGTGGGCCCCTGAAACCTAGGCTGTTGCAATAACTGGTCCTGAAGTGCGATGGTATTGCTGGGATCTTTGGTACTATGCAGTATTGATCCGTTCTGGCATTGGTGTAGCTTTCAATGCCAAAATTTGGCACAATTCCTTCCAGGATCTTCCAGATGTATATTACCACATACTTCTCCCACCTTCGCTCCAGGCAATAGAGTCTTAGCTGTTACAGCCTTTCCCAGTAGCTGAGCTGTTGCAATGAGACAATCTTCTTTGTGAAGCTTCACTGGATTGCTTCAAGGTCCACTGTTAATTTTACATTGTTGGGTGACCATAACTGAAAGCAGTAATCCAGGTGGCTGAGGACAAATGTCCCCCATAGGACCATCATGGTTTCCTTATCTCTGGTTCTGAATGTTCTCAGGATCCAAACCTGCAGAAAAGAAGGCCAGACAGAAGTCATATGCAGATGCAGTACAAGCTGCAGCGGTTGAACAAGAACATTTTTTTAAGTGTGACACAGGAAATAGTGCAACGGTTGTCATGGCAAAAGACAAAAATGAGCTATGTACCCATGCACACAAGACTGCCACAATTGATGGACCCTGGTTGGCTACCACTGCCACCAAACCACCCAACACACGAACACCAACGCCATTTCTACTGATGAATATAAGAGTCCTGCTGCAAAACAACAGTAAATGCAAAATTGAGCATCTGAAGAATTTTTCTACATGTAAAGAAGCTATATGCATTACACTTACAGAAACACATCTATCTGCAGACATAAGTGATGTGGCGAAACATACCAATGTATGCTATCTTCCATACAGACAGAAGGAAAAGAAGTGACGGTGGAGTTGCAATGTACAGCCATGAAGATGTCACACCATTAACCCTGTTAACAAATTTGAACTCAGTGTGTGACACACTCATAGTACATCTAAAGCAACATGCACACTATATCACCCACTTGATGCCACAAATCATGATGGAAAATTTGAGGAAAGCCTCAGTACAATACTAACACAGTTGGATCAATGTGCTACTGTATTCATGATAGGTGACTTCAACTTCTCCAACATCAGGTGGCCTGGGGGGAATATAACCCCAGGAATGACACACAAAGAGTGAAATCAAGCAGAATCTCTACTTGATCTTACAAAAATGCTATTCATGGAACAGATCATATTCTCTCCAACCAGGCACAAAAATATCCTGGACCTCTGTTTTACAATGTGGAAATATATCACCCACAATATTCTCGGACCATAGCATGATAGAACTGACAATGTATGGTCTGGAATTAACTAAAGATAAACTCCGCACAGATGGTGCTCAAACCCTATCCAGTTAAAATTTCTATAAGGCTGACTGGAAGTCACTTGGAAAACAGATACTCCAGCAGGACTGGCCAAAAAGCCTCTCTTTGTAAGACAGATATGAAACTCAATTTATGTAAATAATGTGAGCTAAATGCATTAAATATGCCCCAGAGAAGGGAGCCAATACACAAAAAAAAAACATCATTCCCCCAGACAGGGGAATACTCATGTGGTGGAGAATAAAGATCTCAAATCATTTAAACAAACACCTTAATGACAGTGTGAAATCCCATCTGACAGAGGAACTCTTCCAGATAGAAAATAAACTCAAAATCTCCCATGAAAAAGAAAGAGAAGAAAGAGGAAGCTGGGCAGTTGAAAATATATTTAAAAAATCCGAAAGCCTTCTACACGTTGGCAAAGGAGTCTGCTTCAGTATGCTATAAGATAGGGCCACTATTTGGTAAAAGCAGCTCACTAACTGCAGACCCAAGGAAGATAAGTGAAGCACAAAAATAATTCCAAAGTATTTTCACTTCTCCACTGGAAAATATGCAAATAAACAAGTGGAAGGAGATTTTCAATGTAATGAACCTATTCAGAAAAGAGGCAATAATCGATTACATCAACATAACAGAAGAGGATGTAATATCGACCATTGATGAGATGAGATCAAACTCAGCAACAGGCCCAGATGGACTCCTGGCTGTTCTCTTAAAGACATGTAAAAAGGCTCTTGCAAAGCCACTGCAGATACTCTTTCAGGGTTTCTTTGCATGTGGTAAACTATGCCCTGTTCATAAAGGAGGGAGCAGAGAAGATGCTAAAAACTATAGTCCCATCTCTCTGACCTTACATGATAGCAAGACAATGGAATGCATTGTCAGAAAAAAGGCTGATCACATTCCTAGAAGAAAACAACCTTCTCACAAACACGCAACATAGCTTCCATTCAGGGAGGAGCTGGCTCAGTTTCTGCAGTACTTTGACTGGGTACTGAAGCAACGGCTAAACCAGTCAGCTGTAGATGTGATATACCTCGACTTTGCCAAGACCTTCGACAAGATTGATCATGGCATGACAGATCACAAGCTGCGTAACCTTGGTATTACTGGGAAACTGGGAGAGTGGCTTCATGATTTTCTGAAGGGCAGGAATCAGACAGTTGTAGCCAATGGTGCTCACTCTGAAGAGACACCAATTCTCAGCAGAGTCCCACAGGGAACTGTACTGGAGCCACTACTATTTGTGATGGCCCTCTCAGACATGCCCTCCAGGGTACAGTCAGCCAATCTGACCAGTTATGCTGATGACACAAAAGTATCGCAGGCAGTTAGGAACCCAGAGGACATCATAAAACTGCAGAAAGACCTGAACGAAATCTACAAATGGGCTAACAAAAATAACATGCAGTTCAATGCTATGAAATTTCAGGCATCCCACAATTGGTCCAACACCAGGCTAAAATCGGAATACACTGGACCAGAAGGTAATATGATCCCAGAGTCAGAGTCGGTGCGTGACCTGGGGGTTCACATAAGCAATGATGCAATATTCCATGTGCATATTACCAAGATGGCAACACTGTGCAGGTGAGTGGCTGGCTGGATTCTGAGGACATTCAGAACCAGGAAAAGGGAAGCCCTGCTACTCCTATGGAAGACTTTCATTCTCAGCCCCTTGGACTACTGCACCCAACTATGTTCCCCACAGAGTGTGAAACAAACTGTTGAACTCAATGCAAAAGATGGGCTACTGTGAGAGACTAAAGGAGCTGAGTCTCTATTCCTGGAGAGAAGATGAGAGAGATATGCGGTGATACATATTTGAAAGATCTTAGAGGGTTTAGCTCCCAATTTTGGTATTGACAACTATACCAGTTCTCACACTGGATGGCACTGCATCATACCAAAGATTCTGTCTTCCCCATCTACAATAAGGACACAGCACTGCAACAGTCTGGGTTTCAAGGGCCTGCAATTGTTCAACATCCTTCCAGGCAACCTCAGAGATTTACATGGTGTTGATGTGAAAGTCTTCAAGGAATGTCAGGACAGGTTTCTATCTGATATACCAGATGAATCTACATTGCGGCATGAGACGTGAAGATCAGCTCCGTTCAGCTTGCTATTTCACCAAAAACAATATTAGAACAACACTGAGTAACTACAGGTGGTACACCAGCATAACCTCAGCCTTTTGCTGAAACTAGTAAAAGATAAAAGATATATAAATCACACCAACATCAACGTCATTACTATATTCCTGATGGGTGGGTGTCTTCAACTTCCCCAACATCAGGTGGCCTGAGGGCAACTTAGACCCAGAAATGACGCACAAAGAAGGAAATCAAGCAGAATCTCTACTTGATGTTACGAAAATGCTATTTATGGAGCAGATCATACTCTCTCCAACCAGGCACAAAAATATCCTGGAACTCTGTTTTACAAACAATGTGGAAATTAACATTTTTCTGGGAGTGCATGCCAGCTAAAACTTATATTTCTCAAGAAGCAAAGGGAACACCAGGATTTAAAGCTAAAAATGTGATGCTTCTTCTGAGAGGAAATACTGCAGGTGATATGAAATAAAAACTCCTATTTGTCTATCACTCTGAAAATCAAAAGGCCTTCAAGATTTACACAACATTTAGTCTACCTCTGAATTGGTGTTCAAATTAGGAAGGTATGGATGACTAAAACCCTATTCAAAGAGTGGTTTACAAGCATTTTTGTCCTGATGTAGAAAGGTACAGTGTCAGACATAATATTTCCAAGAAAGAACGGTTCCTTTTAGACAATGAATCAAGCCACCCACTGTACTTTGGATGAGCTTTCTGATAATGCAAGGTTAAAATATATCTCCAAGAATACAACTTCTAAGCTCTAACCAATGGTTCAAGGTGTGACCGTTATCATGAAGGCAAATTATTTGAACTTTCAAACAACTAACAAAAGAAGATATCCAACTTAAAAGAATCATGGGATGAAGGGAAACTCTTAACTTTGAATGATGCTTGGAAAAATATATGGCCAAACTGTATCCATAACTTTACAAATATTCTACAAACAAAAAGTCCATATCAAAGTTGGGAAACTACAGTGACACTTGCAAATGATAGGAGGTTTAAAGAAGTCACAGAGAATGGTGTAGTTTAGTTGCTAGTGTTCTATACAGAAAATTCATCTAGCTGTTGGAACAAGAGCAAACTGACAATACAGATGAAAATATGAAAAGTCATTGAAACTACATTTAACTTTCTTGCATTGTTAGGATTAATTCATAATTCAGCAGAATGCAGTAAGAAACCAATGCATTCGGTGAATCACTGTTGTTGTTGTTGGCACTCTGTCGCTTACGACGTAGAGGGTTCCAGTTGATCCGATCAACGGAACAGCCTACTCGTGAAATTAACATGCAAGTGGCTGAGCACTCCACAGACACATGTACCCTTAACGTAGTTCTCAGGGATATTCAGCGTGACAGTGTGACAAGGCTAGCCCTTTGGATTATAGGTACAACAGAAACAGGAAATAAGAGTGAGAGAAAGTTGTGGTGAAAGAGTACAGCAGGGTTTGCCACCATCCCCTGCTGGAGCCTCGTGGAGCTTTAGGTGTTTTTGCTCAATAAACACTCACAATGTCCGGTCTGGGAATCGAAACCGCAATCCTATGACCGCGAGACCGCTGCCCTAACCACTGGGCTATTGCGCCTCCACGGTGAATCACTACAGATGATTCAAATGGAAAATCTTGAATGTATTGTGTAAGCAGGTATTATCAAAGTATTAGACAAAATTATTTCTTTCTGCATCCCATGTGTTGGTGGGCAGCAGTTTACTGCACACAATGTTGTTATGGAGCAGATCAGTGTCATCATCTCCATCATCATTTAATGTCTGCACACTATGCTGGCATGGGTTAGATGGTTTCGCATGGAGCTGGTTAGCAGGGAGCTGTCCAAACTCCAACTGTCTGTTGTGACATCATCTCTATGGCTGGATGCTCTTCCTAACACCAGTCACTTAGCAGAGTATGCTGGGTGCTTTTTACGTGCCACTGGTACAGGTGTGTTAACACAGCACCAGCATGAGTGCTTTTTATGTGGCGCCAGCACCTGAAAGGACAAGCCTGTAAGCATGGAAGACAGAGATTTTACTTAGCTTAACATGTCTTATCAAGTACAGCAAATCACCACATCTCCCAGTCCTTTGTCATTTCCTCGTTGAAGCCCAATGTCAGAAGATCCTTTCTCACCACTTCGTCCCATGTCTACCCCTTCCACAAGTACCTTCTATAATTAGAGCTCAGCACTTTTTTATGTAGCTGTCCTCGTCCATATGCATCACATGACCAAACCAGCACAGTCTTCTCTCTTGCACACATCTGATGAATCTTATACACAGCTTTTAAACTCCAAAAATAAACACGGATTGTAGGCGAGAGGGTGAAAAAAGAAAGACTTCACGTTAATTGTGATTTGGGTCCAATTTCCTTCGTCAACAAAATACACGAGAAATAAAAATACAAATAATTGTACATACCCGTACAAAACAGATTCGCACTCCACATACAAATATTTGCACATACAGATCAAATAAAAGTTAGATTAATACCTTTTTCACGACAGACATGTGTATATTATCGAAATTAATAATTATATGTATATGTATATAATTATATTAAGGGAGTAAGGGCGAAAAAAAAAACGACCTATCTCCAACACACACATACATACATATATATATATATATACACGACAGGCTTCTCTCAGTTTCTGTCTGCCAAATCCATTCACAAGGCTTTGGTCGGCCCGAGGTAGGAGATTGCCCAAAGTGTTACTCAATAGGACTAAACGTAGGAGCATGTGGTCGGGAAGTCACGCCTGCACCATTTGCAAATCGTTAATAAAAATATACATTTAATATTTGGTAAATTCAATTAGCTTATGTTTCTGGATAAATTCAGCATCTTTTGAACATTTCCATTTAGTAACACATCGTGTAAAACATCGAACCACTTGATTGACTTCAAATTTTGACACAAGTCCAGTAATTTAAGGGTAGAGGATAAGTCGATTACACTGACCCCAGTGTTCAACTAGTAAGGAAGTCTTTCCTACCTGAGGTACACAAAAAGATTTTCTTTTATATATTTTTTTTGTTTACATGCATTTCCGTAATATTGAATTTAATAACACAGAGTACAAACATATAAAGAGAAAACAAACTCAATTACACAACCAGACACAAGCACTTTATCGAATGAAAAAGTAATTTTTACAAGCGGAAACAATAATTTTCAGGACACGAAGACATTACCAACATGTCTTTTGCTGCCATTTTGCAAGAGGGAAGTGTCAGAAGTTAGCAGCCATTAAAAAATGTGAGTGGTAAGTCACTAAAGCAAGTGCTTCCTTAACTGAGGGAATAACCGAAGAACAGGCAAAATCTACTTCAATTATTCTCAAAAGACCAGTTGAATGAGGTTCTAAGTGACGTATAGAACGAGGTTTCTTCACTTGATCGAGCAGGTCAAATGAGTCTGGTTTTCAGGAGAAAGGATGAAGCAAGAAAACATGCCGGTGTATCAATCCATGAGACAATGCAGCAGTGTTACGGCAAAGAAAATTAGTTGCGACAGTGATCTTAGCTTGTAACCTTCATGGCACGGTTTGAGCGGGTGGTGAGCTCCGGGGTGTCAGGGACGACATGTTGTCCGGTGAGGTCTACATACATGTACATGTTGGTGTTGATGACCCTCGAAGAGCTTAGAATAATCCAAGTGCTGCATTTCATACGGGGTGTAGAGAGAAAGGCATTGAGACTATATAGTGGTGTAGGGTAAAAGGTCTAGCTGTTTATACACGTTGTGGTTAGAGCCAATTGAAAGCTTTCTGCCGAGAGGACCTAAAAAAACAGAATGCAAGGAACTGGGCAACGACAGGTACAGTAATAACACTCGCACAAAGTAAGAACTGAGGAGGAGAAAAAAATAGAGCCAGAATTTAAAATTAAAAAAAATAGGGGATAAACTGTTGGTCAAAACCTTACCGATGGTCTAGCATTGTCTGAAAATGGAACGCTCAGAGAAGAATTTGGGCTACTTTTTGCTCCACCTAACATAGGATGACCAAGGTTTCAGTACAAGGCTGGTATGATAATGGAGATTACAGGGGGATCCGATCCAACCTAAATGGTAGCTTCTCGTGTGTTTGTGTGCGCGCTGCTCTTATTTACCTTGTTTTCATTTATTCATCTTTTAATTAGGAGTGCCTGTGCAGGAACATATACATATATATATATGTACACACACACACACATATACACATACACTTGAGTAACTGATTCTGATTTAGGCACAAGGCCAGCAATTTTGAGATTGAAGGGAATGGATTAGTCCATATCATCGACTTAGCTGGTACTTTATTCTATCGGCCTATATGATCAGAGGGACATGATCAAAAATTAAATTGAAGGGACAGCAATGAGAGATGGTCTACGTAGAGTGGGCAAAAAGAAGCGAGAGCATTGATTAAAGTGACAGGTCGCTAGAAGAGGTAGAAATGGATTTGAACATAGAACATAGAGTCGGAAGAAATACCGCAAGGCATTTTGTCTGATGCTCTAAGGACTCCGTCAGTTCACTGCTGTTTTGGGTAATTGAAAATACAATTAATGCGTCTTAATATATTGTTACTGACTCAGTCCATCCCTCGTTTTCACAAATTTGTATCACGCAATTTGTATGAATATATGAATGGGCACTGATTGTAAGATAAACCAAAGATTATTTCTTTTATTAGCCACAAAGGCTTGAGATGTTGGGGACAAAATATAAAATAGTGGGAGAAGGGGTTACATCAAGTAAAAAAAAAAAAAATTAAGGTAAAAATAAAAAAAATCAATACATAATAAAGTGTCAACAAGAAAAGATTCCCAATAAAAAACACATACGGTAATACGGTGGAAATCCAACACAAAATCCAGGTTTACTCTGATGCAGCGAAGGATTATCCTCAGTCAGACTCGTTTCCTATTTAGCAGCTGAATAATAAGTGGTAATCAATATAAGGATTTCTTAACAGGCAGATGATGCCACCTTTAAGTTTTTTCGTTTCTTTTCAGTTTATCTTTATAAGAAAAATTTTGAAAGAACTTTTAAAGAATCGCCGAACTATATAGAGGTTGATTCATAAAACAGGATTTTTTTTAAAGCATCCGCAGATTAGGAAAATTATAATTACATATAATAAAGCGTCATGGGTAGAAATATTTTTAAAAACTAACATCTTTTCAACTTTGCAATTATCCTGGAACAGCGAAACAAATCTCTCAAAAGGTTCAAACATTTTTAGAATTTTCATATTTTTAGTATAGTCACAACTTGAACTTGATTTACTTCCCAATACATACATAAGGATTTGAAATGTGGAAATTGTTTGGTTCTGCGGATGTTTTTCAAGAAATTCCTTAAAAACTCCTTCTTTAGGAAAGTTTTGTAACATGAATTTATGAAATATGGATTTATCAAAATCATGTGTGGCGAATAGCCACATTAATTTTTCATTTGAGTAATACTTTTTATCAGAATCAGGGTTAATTGCTATCCATTCTAAGGGAAGGACTAACCTGGAATCGTAATGGTATTTAGCAGCTGAAGGTAAATATTGAAAGGCAAACTCAACAGGAGCATTTTTTAGTAATTCTACTGCCATATCATTTAAGTCTTTTTTAGTAAGATCAACAAATACTTCTTTATCGTATTCTTTAAGTGAACAAAAATTTCCAAGATAATCGAAGAATCGTTCGGGTGTGTGTTTCATTTGCCACCCAAATACTCTCAGTTGTTTTTCAGTTTTACCGTCTTTGAACTTCTTTTCGATCTCATCCAATTTCTTATATTTGTCACAAGTTTGCTGCGACCAGCATCGAAAATCTTCTTCAATTTTTATACCACAATTATTTTTACCGATTTCGCAAAATATATTCACAATCTGCTCGACAGTTTTTTCGTCGCCTTCGTGACTCACCAAAATATAGTTTGTCAACAAAATTTCCCCTAATCTTTTTATATCCATGTTGTTTTCTCTTATTATACTATCAACAACATCCCACGAAAAATTCATGTTGATGCCAAGATTGATGATCTCTTCGGTATCATTAAAGTGTTCTGAAAGATTTTGTAAACGATATTTATCGAAGAATCCAACATATCTAAGACAGGTAGCACTTACTTTATGGTAACTCCAGAAAATGTTACTCATTTCCATCAACGATTCGGGATGGGTTTGCCAATACTTATGGCGAAATTGTTCCATAGAAATAACACACCTTTCACTGGTCATTATTAAAGATTAATAAATTAATAGTAATTTTTAAAAAGTTATATATTAATTTAAACAGATGGATAATGGTGATTGTGGAGGCTGCAGCAGGAGACACTTCCAAAATTATCGCAGTTCAGTATTTTTCACAGGTTTATGTTTAAAACCACAACAAAAACTATTTTGCGATAGATTAGTATGACATTCACAAAAATTAGAGCTGGTAAAAGATATTGGTCATTATTTTTCTTTCGGTTTTATCGAAGTAAATTGTTATTAACTGGATAATGTTACAACACAATTCAGCGAGTGAACTGCGGCACTCGGTTGCTGTCCCAAGTGTTATAAACGAAATGTAGTTATCTCCACTTGATACTTTTATTAAGTATGTGTGACACATTCACATACACACATTCATGTAGACACACACACATATACACAGGCTTGCGCGCGCGCAAAGTCAGAGCGGATACTTGTCTGGTGCGTAGTTAATTGGAATTCCGAGATGATTAAGAAAAAATTCAAAATTTCAATTTGCTAATTATTAGTCCTCATCCCTTTCACTACTTTCCTTAACTTTTCATTTATGAATTATCTCTATCTATCTATGAATTTCCATCCTCGTGTTTTTATTGTTACTATTATATTTATCCTAAGCAAAAAGAAGTTCCACTTGTATACACATACCATTGGATTGCCCTGAGAGGTAGAATCAACAAGTGGTAGCCAACAAGAAGCATAAGAGCTTTTAAGAGCGCATTACAAGGCTTTTGTTTAAACTAAACAAAACAGATGGATAATGGTGATTGTGGAGGCTGAAGCAGGAGACACTTCCAAAATTATAGATTTTAGGAATTTTTCTTTTAAAAAAGAGCCTCTTATTGTTTTTAAGTGCTTAATACTAAAAAAAAAAAAAAATCTGAAAAATAAATAGTTACGCGCAAGTTGGTGTGTGTTCATGCATAATGTACATAAATGGACACATACGGCGAGGTGAGGGTGTTTAAAAAATCATATATTTTCAAAAAGGTTTCCATGGAAAGCTCCTTTCCATCATTTTGAACTGTATGGTGAAGAAGGAAAATGAAAGATCCCCTTTCGAAACGGAATAGGCGATGTGTTCCAGACCTCCGAGCAAATATTTTCTTTTGAAAACATTGCAGAGTGCCGGTTCGAAAGCATTAAATCTTTCTTTGAATGTTTAAAAAAAATAGATAAATGAATAAAATACACATAAAAATAGTTCTGAAAATGTTTATGTATATAGTAGAAAACCGGCTAGTTAGATATACTGTTATGTTGTGTATTTATGTTCACTGGAAGCATATATATATATGCGTTTGTGTGTGGTTTTACACACATAGACATGCATATGAATATCTATTTACGAACATACACATACACACACGACGACCGCGTATTTCCCCTAATCTATTCATAGCGAATTTGTTTCGTTTTTTTTTGTCAAGTCTATCATCTATTCATCGCGAGAAAACGTTGCTAGCAAAAATTAAAATGTCTTCGGAACTATTACAGAGTTTTAAAATTTTTCGTTGGTGACATTTAACAAAGAACTCAGCATATGTAAGATGTGAATGTGTAGCAAGGAGCTTGCTTCACAACCACATGGTTCTTGGTTCAGTCCCACTGCATGTCACCTTGGGCAAGAGTCTTCTGCTATAGCCATAGGCCGACCAAAGCCTTATGAATGAATTTTTGGTAGACGAAAACTAAAAGAAGTCCATCATATCTTGTCATAGGAGTGGATGTGTAGGAAATAGCTTGCTTACCAACCACATGGTTCCGGGTTCAGTCCCACTGCGTGGCAAGTGTCTTCTACTATAGCCTCGGGCCGACCAAAGCCTTGTGAGTGGATTTGGTAGACGGAAACTGAAAGAAGCCTGTCGTATATAGTATATGTATTTTTTTATATTTCTGTGTGTGTGTCTGTGTTTGCCCCCCACCCCGCCCAACATCGCTTGACAACCGATGCTGGTGCGTTTACATCTCCGTAACTTAGCGGTTCGGCGAGAGAGACCGGTAGAATAAGTACTAGGCTTACAAAGAATAAGTCCTGGGGTCCATTTGCTTGACTAAAGGTGTTGCTCCAGCATGGCCACAGTCAAATGACTGAAACAAGTAAAATAGTAATACACACACACACACACATATATATATATATATATAAAATAAAATACATACATACATACATATATATATACATACATACATATATACATACATACATACATATATATATACATATATACATACATCCATACATATATACATACATACATACATATATATATACATACATACATATATACATACAT
>NC_068982.1:155263280-155265535 GCF_001194135.2 Octopus bimaculoides | reverse complement strand
GGGAGGAAGTCTTTCCGAAAATAGTAACTGAAAAACAGGAAAAAAAAACTAAAATTAATTTATCGACCTGCCTATCAAAAGGAAAAAAAAATATGTTGTGAACTCCATTAACTTACAGCTATCCCTGCTATAAAATGTAATGTCTTTATAGTTTGATGCTTGAGTATCACCCTATAGCTTCCTCGGAGCTTCAAACGTGATACTCAAGCATTCAAATATGAGTGCGTTGCATCTTACAGCAGAAACAGCTGTAAGCTAATGAAGTTCATAACTTAATTGTTTATTCCTTTGTCATGCTAATTCCATATTATCACTCTGTACTTGAGACATATGAATATTGAATTTTAACGCGATGTTATTGATATTGCTAAGCCTAAGCGAAATATCAATATATATATATATGGGAGAATATACGAAAAAACAACAACAGACGAGGACAGGTGGTGTAAATAACAAAAGGATGTATTAGTATGACGTTCGGGAATACGGAAAGTCTTTGACGTTTCGAGCTACGCTCTTCAACAGAAAGAATACGGAGACAAGGAGAAAAACACGGAGAAAAAAAATTGAATAGTGTTCAGTCAACGGTCAATCATAATAATGGCTGATCATAACAATGGGATGCAAGCCGAGCTGGCTCCATGTTGCGTAGGCCGCTTCACGTTCCCCAATCACAGATGATTCAGTTATGTTGTGAAGAACCCTGTTAGTGAGGACACGGCAAGAGTTCACTAACAAAAGAAAAGCCAGCAGGGCCAGTGAGACCGGAGATCGAAGGCCGAGGCCGCCATATTTGATGGATGAGGTGACCTGTTGCCATACATAGTCATCAAACCGAATGTTGCATATGTTGGATCTTGCAGGCATGAAGTGGATTCGATCCACCATAGCCAAATTTAAATTAACACTTCAACAGAACTTTTCTCACGGTGGAACAATAGTTTTTCTGTGACAGCAGTTTTACATTTGCCAGATGCCTTTAGCTAGGCCGAAATAATGTCTTCACCACTTGACCCTTATAACCTCTTCTACTTCACCAAAAGCTAGAATAGAGATATCACAGTACCACCAACGAAGCCTATTGTTCTCAATGATATGTCTATTCTTCTGGATAGTTATAAAAGCAAGAACCCCAAGCAAAAAGACAGTTAGTCACCTGGTGATGACGTAACCAGTTAGTCACTTGGTGATGACGCAACCAGTTAGTCACTTGGTAACAACTCAGTTAGTGAGAACGGAGACTGGCTGACCGGCTGAACAAAACATCATCTCAAAAGAGAAGAGGGAAAGAACTATGGTATCTCGCCAACGAAGCAGTTATTTCGTCCCGCACTCTCTCACTCTCACTAGCTCATAACATCACTCTTACAACATCACTCTATCTCATTTTGTGGATTACTGCTACAATATTATTCAGTGGGATGTCCTTTTTGTCAATAAAGCTCTTGACCACATTGAAAATGGAGTCACCCATGGTATTAATTTCCAATGGTCTGGCAAAGAGCAGTTCTTGGCATAAACGTTCACAAAACGAACATATGCGAAGAGGAGGGAATCATTACCTGGCAAAGTGGACTCGTCCATCTGCAAGCTGAATTCTTTTTCCTTCAGAATTGCGCAGAGTTACTCTTCGACGTCTTCTGCCATTTCATCAACCCTTCTCTGGACAGAGCTATTACTCAAAGGAATACCTCTGATAATTGGCTCAGGTGCTTTGTTTAGCACCATCTTCAGGACTTCTTTTACAGCTAGTAAGATCAGCAGTTCCCCTATTGTGTGAGGTTTGCCGGATTTCTCAATGAAAAGTGATATGTTATAAGAAGCGAGCAAACCATCACTAGACTGACTGGATGAACTAGGGAAAAACTTCCTATTGTTTTTCTCATGAGAAAATTATTTTTAAGTGATTGAAAATAATTCAAATTTTTTTATGCTCTATCAGGATGCATTTTATTCAATTGTTCTTGAAGCTTTGATGGTTTCATCCCTCCATTTGTAAAAGACTTTTCACAGAGTTGACAGAGTGATTGCTGTTAGTTGTGTGGAGCTGCAATAAACACATACTACCCTAACACCACTTGACCACCAGAGTTGATTTGTATACGTCCCTGTATCCAGCGGTTCAGCAAAAGGAGGCGATAGAATAAGTAGCAGGCACTAAATAAAAATAAGTCCTGGGATCAATTTGTTCCACTAAAGGCCCAGTCTGATGACTGAAACAAGTTGAACGATAAAAGATGTATATATATATATAT
>NC_068982.1:155255180-155256280 GCF_001194135.2 Octopus bimaculoides | reverse complement strand
ATACGCACACACGCATATAAGTTTGCGCATGGAAAACCTATGCACTGGTAACGAGAATTGTATCTTAATCTATGGAGTGGAGGGGTAAAGAGTAACGTCTCTATAATAACGTTAAATATGGGAAAGGGGGTGGCGGGGGGAATGTAGTTGTCATAAAAAAGGAAAGGGAGAAAGAAAGAGAATAAAGAAAGAAAGAGAAAAAAGAAAGAAAGAAATGGAAAAAAAGAAAGATAGCAAAGGAAGAAAAGAGAGGAGAGAAAGGCTGGGATAGGAAGGAAGAAGTAGAGAGAGAAAATAAGCAAGAACATATAGTGAACGTGCGTATAATACGCATATATGCGCAATCTAAATGTGAATGAAGAGTGGAACAAAGAGAAAGAGAGGAGGAGGAAAAAGAAAGTCAATGAAAAAGAGAAGAGAAAAGGAGAGAAAGAAAGAAAGAGAAAGAAGGAGAAAATGGGAGGTTAAGAGGGAGGGAAGGAGGAAACGAGGAAGTGAGAAGGATGAGAAGGAAGAAAAAGGAAGTGTGGAATAGAGTGAGGTTGGTGGTTGGTGTGCGCGTGTGTATGTATGTGTGTCTTTGGGCCACTGTGTCTTCTGACCCACCGCTTGTGTTTTTTTTTTTTATATCCGCATAACAAAGCCGTTCAGAAGAACTAAAACCCCTATATTACATGGCTACAACCTAATGACCGAAACAAAAGATAAAAGATAATATTGCCCCAACATGGCTGCAGTCTGACGCAGTCTACAGAATGAAACAAGTAAAAGACGAAAAGAAAAAAAGATATGTGTGTGCGCTTGCGCGCGCGGGCGTGTGTGTAAGCCGTGTAAGTAAGAGTCCCAGCTACCTCTGAAGAGCACAAGGTTACATAATCGGATTGTTACCTAACACTCTGTTGAACCTCTAATGCGAAACCCAACGATAAGGTAAGCCGAACTGGATATATAATATTGTACAATTCGATTAATGCATGCATACATACACACACACATACATACATACATACATACATGCATGCATTGCATACATACATACATACATGCATACATACATACATACATACATATATATATATATATATATATATATATATATA
>NC_068982.1:155245233-155255098 GCF_001194135.2 Octopus bimaculoides | reverse complement strand
ATATATACATAAAGAAAATAAGACAAAGGAAGAAAATGCTAAAATAATTTTATCATGAAGAACATTTTAGTACCGGTTTCAGTCTTTGCAACTTTTTCAACGTAGAGTAAACCATGAAAAACAATTAAATTGTGGACAAATTAAATGAAATGTTTTTTTAAATATATTTCCATAGTTTTCAAATGTAAGGGACATTTTCCTTTTTTCTGTCTGTCTCTGTCACTCTTTTTAACTCTTGTGGGTTCTAGGTAGTTAGCAGCAGCTGGTTTGATATGAATGTGTGCATAGCAGTACCGGTAGATTTAATATTATACAAATAATATTATACTTATACAATGATTTCTTGATAGAAATTATCTGGGGTGTCATCTTTCATAACATACCCTCTAATGTATGGAATTATATATAATATTGCCCTATTACAACCCCTATCAGTTTATTATGCATTCATCCTCTACGTAGATTGCAGTGTTTTTCCTTCTGTTCTAAGACGTTCTTCCCTATCAGTCATAATAAGTATATTTACAATGAATTACCAGATCTTATGCCTCCCCTAAGTATGTTCGATAGCCCCCAGGAACTATATGACTCTACATACACCAGTGCCTGTAATATTACATCTTACAAAAATTTAAATAACCTTGTCTTACTTTATTTTTTAATTTGCTTTTGTTAAGAATAGCTCGATCTATCCTTACTTTTTTTTTATTCTTTTGCTCTTTTTATATCCAAAATGTATTATGTGTGTGTGATATTTTTTATGTATATATGTGGTATTTTTATACCTTCTTATATCCTTTAAGATTTTTTCATAATGTGGGAAATTTTTATATAATAATTTTTTTTCCAAGGCTTCTTTAAATAAGTTTACCTGTTATAGAATTGCTTTTTTTTTTTTAGCACTTAATCTTTGGTTTTAAGTCGATAGAAAATGTATACCCCTTCTCGGATGAAATCTGGATTTAATTATGAGTTCATTGTTGAATAGTTTTATCATGACTACCTTAACAGTAAGCTAGGATGAAACATTATGAGGTTTCTATTTTATATAAAAGTACCCCATTTTTTAGGGCTTAAATCGTTTCATCTATTCTTCTCTTACGAGGTGGCAATGCTAAACAGTGAAGTGTACAAATACAAACCTAATATTTTGTTGAGGGAAGTAACTCAATATTTAAAGCACAAGGGACGTTACTCAACTTTTGTGACGACTAGTTGTTTCATATTACAAATTTAAAAATCAGTATCTGAAACAGACAGATCGATGGATCTATACATATAAATTTAACATGTGCGATTCTTTCTTGTCTTGGGAGTCACGGTCAAACGGCTGGGTGGAATTGCGCGAAAAATTACACTGATATGTAGAATGATCCGGTGGTGATGTTGGGCTTTGTATTTTTTCATAGCTCCCATGGTTACCGAGATAATCTACTATAATAATACTCTTGTGTTTACGAATGAGAAAGGAAGGGTTGATAACTGAATAAGGAAGGAAGGGGTGATGTCATATTTTTTTCATTACTCCCATGGTTACCAAGATAATGTACTATGATAATATGATTGTGTTTATGAATAAGAAAGGAAGGGGTGATAGATGAATAAGGAAAGAAGGGGTGATGTTATACTTGGTAGTGGGATGATGAAAATTGTACGCTAATAAAATAAATCAAACAGTGTTTCAACTCTGTGTGAATATATGTGTGTGTATGTAAAAGGTGGTATGTGAATGTGAATGTTTACAAAGAAGAGAGATGCAATGAAAGCGACTTTACGTTAAGATGTGCACACAAAGTAGTATGACGTCATGAGTTTGTGATGTATGACGTAACAAATACGCAGAGTAATGGCTGCGCCCTGTATCATGTCATAATTTACAATGACAATATTGCATCCATTTTGGGGCGGGGGGTTAATAATTAACAGGATAGAAGCATTTAAAGTTATATAGTTTTAGCCAATGAAATGAGTCCATGTCCTCACAAGCGGAAGTCGAAACTGTTTGCTGCTATAGTTGCCATGGCAATAAACAGACTATCATTGAAAATGCAAAGGGAACCGTGAAAATTGAATAGTCTTAATTTAATGAAAGCAAACAAACAAAAAAGGGAGGCTTTTTTAAATACATCTTTTGGGATACGTGTGTGCGTGTGCGTGCGTGTCTTGGTTGTGTATGTATGTGTGTATGCATGTATGTATGTTTTTGTGAATACATACACACCAACTAAAGAACAACTGATTCTCTACCAAGCTCATGTGAGTACCACAATGAAGTGGTTCAGCAACACACTATAGCCTCTGGCACATAGATATGTTTCCTATCTCCTCCTTTTCTACCGCTCATTACAGTGACATCATCAAGTCCTGAGAGCTGGCTGGTTGACCGAGCTCGTGTTACATCCATTGAAACTCGTACATCTATGTCTTCTTGTTTCCAATATTGAGTTCAGGTTCTACCCTATCAGCTTCTAATTGTTTCTTTCCGAAATGTCGGTCGTCCAGGAATTCTCTTCAAGCATTTTTCTTACTGCAACCGTCACCTTACGACAATACCAGCGGAACATTAACTGGGTCTATTTCACTGGTTTTGGAGGGCTTGTCAAAGCCATGAGCACAGCCGCTCTCTCCAGATCAGACTAATAAGCATTTTTAAAACGACTACAGTTTTGAGAAATTCAATAATGTAATTTATTAAAATTTCCCGGTTTGACTGGTTTCAATTTGTAACTGGCAAGCAGCTTTTCTTTAATGAAACTTGTATAAAACAGTTATTTTAGAATAGTTACAAAAAGGATGTAAGTTAATTTAGATATGAATTTTAATAATTACACCCGCTTGTTAATATGTAGGTTACTACAGACTTTTGAAGAATGGATATTGAAGATAAAACTGGTATCAGTGATTTTGCAATAAAAATTCCACAAATAAAACGTCAAACTAATTATGACGTCATCAAACTGGGGTAGATACAATAGAAACAGCTTTGAACTAATATAGTTCTGAAAATATTAAAAAAATAAGCATTTCGGAATTAATCAAACAAGAAGGTCGTTTGTTTACACTATGTCAACACTAGAAAAACATCCTCTGTATACCATGTCGACTTCCTGTGAAGACGACAAAACAATCATACACGCAGTTTTTACAGAGTCCATTTTAGGAAAACTGCAAGATTTTTTAAGAAACGCAACAGAGAGTTGTCTGCATCCCACTATTAAAATATATAACGATGGTACAGGTTTTATTCAAATTCCTGTATGTCCTTTAGAGACAGATAGCGAACAATATACATTTCATTTTAACTTATATTGCGTGCAAGGTAAAGTCAATGGCGTTTTTTATTGTCTCCAGCAAGTGCTGTCAAAAAATGAAAACTGTATCAGTTCTTTAGGGTGTATCACTCATAAACTAGTTATGCAGGGGAATCGTGATTCGTTTAAAGAATTCAGAAAAAGAATGCACGTGGAAGAAGCGAAAAAGAAACCTGCGAAAGAGATTTGTCTATCAAAGAATCTTAAATACAACAAATTTCTCTCGCATTCGGATAATGAGGTTTCGAATTTTAATGCATCACTTTGTGATGGCTGGAATAATAAGGCCTTAATATCTGACAATTTATCTGGGGAATCTTCATTTTCATTGAGTAATGATTTACATATTCCCTCATACGTTAGGAAATCATCATTACGAAAGAGAATTATTCATTTGTTAGCTCTTCGACCATATAACAAGTGTGAACTACTTCGATTATTGAAAAGACATGGCATTTCCGAAAATGACAAAAAATCCTTTGAATTTAAATTAAGTGAAGTATCTACATGTTACAAAAGACAGCGATTTACTTTGACTATTCCTGCTTGGAAGGAAGTTGATGCTGCGTGGCCGTATTATAGAGTGGAGCAGCAACAACTTGTGAGAAGACGGCTAAATGCAATGTATCGTGGGACTTCAGATCGTCCAGAAGAGCATTTTCATTCCACAGATTTTGAATTTCTGGAAAAGAAACCAATATCAAATAATGGTTTACATACTCTTAATCTCAACAATAAACAGAAATTTCTACAATCAGCTTTATGTCCCGAAACTAAATATATAAGAAGATTCAAGGAAAGATGTCAGCCAAATGTTTTAGAGGATGTCGAGAAGCATTACCATAGTATTTCTGAAATTCAGTCTTCTTTCCCCATAAATAAAAATATGAGAATACCTATCTCTGAAACAATAGAAAGTAAACAGAAACGTAAGTATAAAAAGTCCATAGTTTCAAAAGTGAAAAAAAAAAAAATAATAAATGTATAATTATAAGGAATTGAGACATGCAAGAATTATACTTTACATAGTGTGTTACATCTAATGAAATGGGGAAAATCCTTGTCCATCTGGAGCAAAAGAAATTGAAATTTGTCTTTCTAAATTCCTGTCCACAAGATATTCCTGTCTCCCTCTATCACACTAATCTAGATGAAGCTGGAGCACTATATATAACAATGAACATTATTCAATAATTATAATTGATCACCTTTTCTAAAGCTCCTCCTCCTCCAGAGAGAGTGGATTGACAATCAGACTGGACACAATATGACGATAAAAATAACGATTGTTTTAAGCGAACGCTGAAAGCTTGTTCGATGGTTTGCAAGAAGGGGAAGGTGCAACTTTTGATGCAAAACCTTTTCTGGCCAGTAAAATCTGGTTTGAAAGGTATAAGAAACGCCTGATTTTGCACAACGATAAACTGACCTGTGAAACTGACAATACTATACAGAACCTGTAGTAATTATGATCCTGCGGAGCTGGGGAAAATAATTGCTGAAGTAGGCTACATACCAGAACAAATAAACACTACTGATAAAAATAGGATTTTATGAGTCTACATGTCTGTTAGAGCTTTTATTTCAAGTGAAGAAAACTTAGCACTGGGTTATTAAATTTTCAAAAATCGTCTTGCGCATCTAGTCGAAAGAAATGCTACTGTTGATGTGAAATTACTACCCTTACTCCAAAAATACAATGATTTTCGTAGGTTATGCAAAATTTAATCTATCTATGATCTGACATTCAAATAGAAAGTCTTGAAGAACTACGAGCCTTTTGCGATACTGGTTTACAAACTTTCCTACCCTGCTGTAGAAAGATGCGTGTCCCGTGTAATGTTTCCCAGAAAGTTTTTCTCATTTCAGACAATACACTTAGCCATCCAGTGAAAGTAAATGTGCTTTCTAATAATATGAGAGTGGAGTATATTCCTAAGAACACAATTTCTTTGCTCCAATCAATGAACCATGGTGTGATAGCAAGTTTCACAATATATCATATCAGAATTTCGAAACAATTCATAAAAAGCAATTGATGGGAACTCCTGGGAAAAGTTCAAGAGAGGATTGCAGTCGAGTCACGAGATGAAGTGAATCTTTCAGCGATATGAATGTTTGATTTGGAAAATATATGTCTGGTTTATATCAGGGACTTTACAGATTTTCCACAAATAGAAAGGTTTGGTGGGAATATTCAGCAGTCAGATTACTATATCAGATGCTACGATTCACTTGGCACTTGATGTAAGGTTTGAAGAAATTGTAGATTGATTGATTAGTTGCTCAAGTCCCATAGAAGCTGGTTTTCTTAGAGGAGCAGAATGTTTAGTTAGAGGATATAGAAGCTCCACTGGGTCCTTTTCAGTTGACTGTCAAGAATATAGCTAAAGGGTTGGAATTTGCCGAATAAGGTTTGCAAATCTTTGCCGATAACAATCATAATTGTGAAATGTGAACGTAAAATTACAAAAAGACTGCATACTGAGTTCAGTCCCTACCCAGGAGCTGTTCAACGAAATGGAATACTGTAAATGTTGAATAACTTTGAAGATGTTTGTCACCCTTGAAATAGTCATGATCATGATCTGCAGAGTAGAAAATAGTGTCCCTTTTAATCCAAGTAATTCCCATCGCACCCTACCGACTAACATATTTTGTGATATGTATCCTAATGTAATATTTCTATTTATTCCCTAATATATTTTTCTTAAAATGTTTTGTATTGTATTCTGTTTAAGATTTATTTGAATGCATAAAGATTGCTCTATTGTTCTGGGGGTATGGTTTTCGAAAAAAAAAAGAAATTCATCGGAAAATTTTATAACATCGAAATCAATGGGGAATTGATTTTCGTTTTACGGAATCCCACATTACGGTAAAATTACAGAACGCAACACTCCCGTAAAGCTGGAGGTTTCGACTTCATATCCTAAAGACGATGCGTATACATAAGAGTTATTTCTCTTTATTACCGAGCTCTTCAATGCCTATTATTTTCATGTCCCATTCCAGAGTCTGTTGACATTCTCTCTCTACTCACAGTTCCTGTCCCATTCGAGATATTTTTCGACATCTCTACTGTTCACATGCATACAAATGCTTTTCTTTACTCACATCTATCTCTTTCGATAGATAACATCAGTTCTCTTAGTTCCTGTTTTTGTTGTAAATAACTTTTCTATTTTAGCGTGGTCCTTCTCAACTCTAGCTTGTCTCGTCATGGCAGAAGACAATAGTGTTGTTGAACTTAGACTTGGAGCAAGCTTTGATCCGAATCCTAGAGTTGCTTTTCATTCTGTCAGATGTAAGTACTGAAACTTTCTCTCGTGTATTCGCTTTATAATCACCTCTTCATTCGTTTTACTATTTCAAATGTTCCAAGTTTGGTCATAGTCGACTTCGCCTTTCATCCTTCCGGGAAATCGATAAAGCAAGTAAAGTAACAGCAGAAATTTGGGGAATGTGCTACCGTCGATATACTCGGTAATAGAACTTCCATAACATTCGTGGCTTTGCACCTACATTATAAATAAATCGTTATTTCGAATATATCCAGTTATTAGAATTGGTTTACAATTATGATCGTTGAAGAAAGAGAATACAGGGTAACTGTGATACATACCTAATATTGTTCTAATACTTTGATATTTCTCATTTAACAAATAATTATAAGCCAGCTGGTTATCAAATTAATTTCATTCTATTGTAGACTGTTGTATGATCATTTAATTACTAAATTATACTTACAAATCTCTGAGATCAGATAGGAAACCTTATATAGTAACAATCAGTTTAACCCAAATTAGCCATGAGCGTTCCAAACGTGACCATCCTGCCTACCGTATGTACTCTTATTTAAGGCAGTGATTTTGAGGGAGATTTAGTTGCTATCTCTAGCACATCAGTCGGCTGTATAGAGATTTTCTCGTATCGTAACTTTTTTTTTCAGGTGTGTATGTTAAACTTCGCCATCGGGTACTATTATATATATATTAGTTGACATACCCTTGTTTATATACATACCCGCATGCTCGCGCATACTTTTGTTGCGTAGTTTCGCTTCTGTTTCATGTGCATCAAAAATAATTGTGCAAGTTAACTGTACTTGATTGAGAAATTTACGCCGCCATATGTTTAGTTAACAATATTGATGTTGTGGTATATGTCCGATGTATTGTAACAAAATGTCTCTGAATTTGTATTTTCTTGTTGGTATTTGGAAGCGAAATTTATAGGAATAAGTATACGTTTTAAATTTAAACTTATACAAAGAAAAGTGAAACAATAAGAATTTTGATGAACAAAAGATAAAATAAATTACTTGCACGCATGTGTGTGTGGAGAGAGAGAGAGAGAGAGAGATTATAGGCCTAGGTTCTGAAGAAACACTAAAGCTAAGCGCTTTATGAACGTGAAACCCAAGGTAACCCCGTAGACCCGACGTATCTATCTATCTATCTATTTAGCTAGCTATCTCTGTCTGTCTGCTCATACGCGCACACAAAAATCGCTGTGTTAGAACTGGTAACCTTATGTAGTAACAATCAGTTATGGCCAATTAGCTCAAATCGACAATGAAAGAGCAAACCCATGATGAAAGGAGTATCTGACGTACCCGTCAGTCTGGTGTAATTTTCTTTATTTAAAGTTGTAATAAGTGGTTTAAGGAAGATTTAGCTGCTATTTCCAACAGATTGCTTGAGTGATGAATTGGCAGAATCATTAGAGCATCCGATAGCTTACCTCACCGTGCATTCTGACCGGTTGGCTCTTGATGGCAAAGCCAACACCGTAGTCACGCTGATCTTCATGGCTTTTGTCCCTTGCAAAAGATGTAGCCAGCTTCGGTTTCTTCACGCTGGTCTTCACCGAGTAGACAGGTCTCGCTCTCCGTGTGCTAAGATCAAATCCCACCGACGTCAACTTGGTTTTTCGTTCTTTCGGAACTGAAAGAACATCAGACCAGATGCCTTGCGTTATTTGTTTCAACTCTTTGTATTTTGTGGTCATATCTTGTAATGGCTTACATGGGTAGTAAACTGAATTCGTCTTTCAGTTTAAATCCATTAGTCTTGTAGTGGATTCCATTGATGCAAGCTTTTGGGCCGGGTTACCGTTTTGAGGAATAAGTTCTTCCCATTCCCCAATCTCGGACACCCTGTGAAGGATCATAGCCTCTGTTTTCATTTTTGACTAGAAAAAAAAAAAAAAGAAAGAGTAGAGCAAAATTGTGGCAAAGAAATGAATCGTCAACTGATAAATATAAGCTCTACATCATATTGAATATTACTTTTTTTTATTGAGTTGTGCCTACAACCAACTTATCTATGTTAGAAAGTAGTTGGAGTTGTAATTCATAAAAATATCGTGTTTGAGAAAGTGATTGTATGAGATCGTTTACGAGTGTTTCTGTAGTTCATTGCTGTTTAAATAATCGAATTAATGAATGATATCAATAAAAATAGTGTTATGGCAATAAGAAATTAAAACAAACAAATGAAGGACATTTCTAGCAAATGATCAACTGCAGTCATTTAAGGCAAATCAATGTATTTATATTAAACTTAAAATTTCAATCATAATTTATGTAAAATCTTTTAAGATATGTTCTCAATATTAGCTTAATAATGAAAAAGTTATTTTAGTAAATCCTTCCAAGTTCTTGATTATATTAAAAATTTACTGAAATACATAGATTGTGTATTTCATTAGGAATATAGTCATGAAACGGTTAAAAAAGCTTACTAATTTAAACTTGTTAACTTTTTATTGCCATCATGTTCTTAAATAATACGTTATGAACTTTATATTTAACTTTTGAATGTTTGTACTATAATATGTTAATGTATATATATACTATAATGTTAATATAATATAATACACCCACTAATATTGGTCCTTGTATGGTTGTGTGTTTGAGAAGTTTGTTTCTCGACATATTTCTTCTCAGTTTAGTCCCGCTGTCCAAGCCCATGGACTGGACTGTGACCATTTTTTGCTCAGTTTAACATTGTCAACTGGTCCTTAGGTGCCTTTTGCTGAGCCCCTCTATTGCAAGCATTCAGCTAGGTGAAGACAAAATAAGATGTAGTTTCTTCCTCCCTTACCCTTACCAGTTCCCAAGAGGTGTGGGAACTCCAAAATGTTAGAGGTACTGAAAAAACCATAAATAATGCCTAAAAGAACCTGCTTATTCAGTGAAGATAATGTTTCTTAAAACATCACTAATAAATGAAATCATGGGATAGAAGAATGGTTAGTAAGAGCTGTGCGAGCCATGTACAGAGATGCTGCCAGTAAGGTGAAGGTTGGAAATGAGTACAGCAATGAATTCCGGGTAGAGGTAGGGGTCCACCAAGGTTCCGTCCTCAGCCCCCTCTTATTTATCATAGTCCTCCAGGCAATCACAGAGGAGTTCAAGACAGGTTGCCCCTGGGAGCTCCTCTATGCTGATGACCTTGCCCTAATTGCGGAGTCACTATCAGAACTAGAGGAGAAGTTTCAGGTGTGGAAGCAAGGTCTAAAATTGAAGGGCCTTAGAGTCAACCTAG
>NC_068982.1:155241998-155243477 GCF_001194135.2 Octopus bimaculoides | reverse complement strand
TATATATATATATATCATCACATGTATAAATACATATATATCATCATTATATATCATCATTATATATCATCATCATCATCATTTAACATCTGCTTTCCATGCTAGCATGGGTTGGACGATTTGACTGAGGACTGGTGAAACCAGATGGCTACATCAGGCTCCAATCCGATTTGGCAGAGTTTCTACAGCTGGATGCCCTTCCTAACGCCAACCACTCAGTGTAGTGGGTGCTTTTATGTGTCACCCGCACGAAGGCCAGTCAGGCGTTACTGGCAACGGCCACGCTCAAAATGGTGTATTTTATGTGCCACCCGCACAAAAGCCAGTCCAAGGGCACTGGCAACAATCTCGCTTGAAAGTCCTTAGACATGCCGCGGGCATCATATATATATATACACACACACACATATATATCATCATTTTTGAACGTTGGGCAATATGCCATGCTTGAGAAGATCCATCATGCGAAGTGAAGTCATAGTTGTAGCTAATGCCAGTGTTGCAGAACTGGCCACCATTCTGGTGACATGTAAAAAGCACCCCTTGATTGTTGGGCCTTACGATAGGTAGTGACAAGTGACCAAGATCTTTGGCAATATACTGTGCTTGAGAAGACCTGTCAAACCAAGTGAGATAGTAGTTGTGGCTAATGTCATGTTACACAACTAGCGCCTGTGCTAGTGGAACATAAAAAGCACCCACTACACTTTGAGTGGTTTGTGTTAAGAAGGGCATCCAGCCAAAGAAACCATGCCAAATCAGATTGGGACCTGGTGCAGCTCCCTAGCTTACCAGTTCTCTAAATGAATAATGAGCAGTTTTTCTGAAAGAAATTAAACTTGCACAATGAGCTGAAATTTGATTGCTGAACCATGGGCAAATTACACAGGTGCATAAGTGTCTGGATGTCCATTTACCTAACAGTTTAAAATTTGAACAACAAACCACATATATACTATGCACATGTTTAAAGTGCTTGGAGAGCATATATGAGTGGTACACTAAATGAATAGTAAACAGTTTACTAAAAATTATATTCAGCCGGACTGAAATTTGAACATCAAACCACGAGTAGACTACCCACACATATAAGTAGTTGGGAGAGTGAGTATGAATGGTTCATTAATATCCATGTACACAGTTCATGGAGCTTGCAAATTTTTTGATTTTATATATAAATTTTACAAAAAAGCATTCCATTTCTGGAATTTCTCTCAATGTACTACAGATTTATATATACATGTATATCATCATCATCATCATCATCGTTTAACGTCCGCTTTCCATGCTAGCATGGGTTGGACGATTTGACTGAGGACTGGTGAAACCGGATGGCAACACCAGGCTCCAGTCTGATTTGGCAGAGTTTCTACAGCTGGATGCCCTTCCTAACGCCAACCACTCAGAGAGTGTAGTGGGTGCTTTTACGTGTCACCCGCACGAAAACGGCCACGCTCGAAATGGTGTCTTTTATGTGCC
>NC_068982.1:155225948-155235504 GCF_001194135.2 Octopus bimaculoides | reverse complement strand
GACTGAAATTTGAACATCAAACCACGAGTAGACTACCCACACATATAAGTAGTTGGGAGAGTGAGTATGAATGGTTCATTAATATCCATGTACACAGTTCATGGAGCTTGCAAATTTTTTGATTTTATATATAAATTTTACAAAAAAGCATTCCATTTCTGGAATTTCTCTCAATGTACTACAGATTTATATATACATGTATATCATCATCATCATCATCATATATATATATAAAGAGAGAGAGAGAGAGAGGGGGGACCAGTCAAGCAGCACATCACGCTGTAATTCTTTTTGAGCTCAGAAAGTAAAGGGGACATAACTAAATACCACAAGGTATTTTTTGTTTTGATCCTTCTAATTTATCATCCCATTTAATAATAAAATTTTTTTATACATATACATAAGGCCAACCATTTGATTGGGTTGTTTAGATGAAAAAAAATCAACCCTTCTACTTGACTGATACTTTGTTTTATTGATCGCAGACGGATGAAATGCAAAGTTGACCACAGCAGGATTTGAACTCAAGAATATTAAGTAACTAAATACTTCAAGGCTTTTTGTTTGGTGGTTATGACATTGGACCACTGACATCATGATCATAAGCTTAAATTGTATTGAGCAACACATAACTCCTTTTGTTCTAGATTGTGTGACTGGTTAAAAATTTCACTTTGAGCATACTCCATGACTATTTAGTCTTTAGTAGGAAGTGCACTCAGCTGTAATAAACAATTATTCTAATTGTTTACATTCACTAATGGATTCATGAGACTGCCACCCACTTAGCCTTTCTACTGTCTAATAAAGATTGTTGTTGTTGTGTTGTTGGCACTCCGTCGCTTACGACGTCGAGGGTTCCAGTTGATCTGATCAACGGAACAGCCTGCTCGTGAAATTAACGTGCAAGTGGCTGAGCACTCCACAGACACGTGTACCCTTAACGTAGTTCTCGGGGATATTCAGTGTGACAAGGCTGACCCTTTGAATTACAGGCACAACAGAAACAGGAAGTAAGAGTGAGAGAAAGTTGTGGTGAAAGAGTACAGCAGGGTTCGACACCATCTCCTGCCGGAGCCTCGTGGAGCTTTTAGGTGTTTTCGCTCAATAAACACTCACAACGCCTGGTCTGGGAATCAAAACCGCGATCCTATGACCGTGAGTCCGCTGCCCTAACCACTGGGCCATTGCGCCTCCACTCTAATAAAGCTACAACAGAAGAAACAAGCTTGGACATATCAGCAAAGAAAGAAGATATAGTTGAATTAGACTCTAGCCTGGTTCATGGCTTGTGGTAGGCAATGGTAAATAAATCACCTCACTCTCGTGCAAGCAAGTTAAAAGAGATTTAAAATAGTAAATAAAATTTTTAAAAATTGTGTTGAGAAATGACTGAATTGGTATTTATTTTCCATCTGTCTTCAGAGTTCAGGTACGACACACACTGTGTATAAAGGAAACAAAAGGACATGTCCGAAAGAGTGCGTCCTTATTATTGATAATGCCTCCGGATCGGTTACATTGGAAAAACTTGCCAACACCATACAAGTGAAGAAAACTAGGTAAGTGTGACAGCCTCATTAAAGAGATTTTAATTGGATTTAGTTATTTCCTCTCAAGATGCTTATAACCGCTGACAAAAATAGTCAGGGCCATTACATATAAATAGTAGCTGTCTGACATGCACACTGACATTGCACATCCAGCAAACCATACTGGCTTCATTTCTTTCAAGACTATGCATGTCCTCAGCTGTCACAGCTCAAGTTTCACTACCATGCAGCATAGCTGTTCACCCACAGGCACCATACAATCTGCCTTTCACTCTGAGGGAGAGGCCCTTTGTTGCCAGCAGAGGTAGGAGCTCTCTAAACTTAGCTCAGCCTATTCTTATTCTCACATTTACGCTCTCAGAGCATCCACCTCTGCTACTAACTTGGTCACCTTGATAACTGAAGCTATCTACTACCTGTAGCTTAACCCCCTGGAGTTTATTTTCTGTACAGTTGATGGAGTCAATTTTCTATACATTTTTGGTGTTTATTGTGGTGCATCTTCCACACACAAAAGCTATTTTCCCTGTTAACCTTCCCCTAATATTGCTGCACCTCTTATGTGTCCATAGCTTACACTGTGTACATCTTATAGAGTTTCTACTTACACATTTTCTACAGATCAAGCAGAGCCATCTACCTGAAGGGGTTTGTCTGCCTTTCTATTTACTAAGACTTTAGTTGTTGCTAGGTTAACTCTAAGGCCCCTCAATTCTAGACCTTGCTTCCATACCTGAAACTTCTTCTCTAGTTCTGGTAGTGATTCAGCTATAAAAACAAGGTCATCAGCATAAAAGAGCTCCTGGGGAGCAGCATGTCTTTAATTCCACTAATATTGCCTGGAGGACTATTAGATGTTATCTACATAATAAGTTGGGACTGTCATTGCAGAAACATTTTTGATTGTAAATTGGTTTGATTACGTTTGACTTGGCTTTAACTGATGATAGAGCTAACAAGGGAGCCTCTATATGGTCACTCAGTTTGTTAAAAATAGAAGCCAAACGTCGTTGATCATATTGTAACATTTTATGAAAAAGAACATTTTATTTGGATAGGAAGTTGGAATGTTCATGACTGAAACCATTTTTAAAAAAAATTTGTATCAATTTTTTTTACAATATGGTCATTGATTATAGATATTCAATGTGCCAATAACCATTTCACTATGTTTCTAATGACAAGAATAACAAAGCAGTATTTGAAACTCAGCATATCGCAAGAGACGTTATTCATAAAGCAGTGTTTGGGGTGTTTTCTTGCTGGTGATATATCCTTGACTGATACACATTGCCAAAAGATATAAACTTACACATACAACAGGCTTCCAGCCAGTTTCTATCTACCAAATACTACTCACAAGTTATTGGTTACCCTAAAGATATACGAGAAGTTTCCTGAAACATGGCCAACTTAAGTATTAAAAGCAACAACTTCACAACTTTCTATGCAATATATTTATGACATCTTATACTGATCAGTGATGACAATCATCAGTCATGAAAAAATATAATCTTTATTTTTTTTTTAATTATATAGTTATTTTTACTTCTTTTCCTATTTTTAGAGCTGAAGGTTCAAGTCGTCTTTCTATGAGGCCACTCACTCCTGTTGACAGTAGTAAAATGAAAACATCACCTCCAAAAAGTGGCAAAATGTCTCAGCATAGCCCATCTTCCTTTAAAGAGTGTTCTCCAGCTTTGACTCCAGTTGAACCTGATAACAACAGAGGTAAGTAATATATAAGTTTGCTTCCCAACCACATAGTTTTGGGTTCAGTCCCACTGAGTGGCACCTTGTTTACTATATATAACCCCAGGTTGACCAAAGCATTATGAGTGAATTTGGTTGATGGAAACTGAAAGAAACCTGTCATACATATATCATCATCATCATCATCATCATTCCATGCTGGCATGGGCTGGATGATTTGACAGGAGCTGGCCAGGCAGAAGACTGTACCAAATGTCTGTGTCTGTTTTGGCATGGTTTTTATAGCAGGATGCCCTTCCTAATATCAACCACTCCGCTGAGTGTGTGCGTGTATATATATATATTTTGGGATGGTCATTTTTTTTTCAAATAAACATACACACTATATACTTGTTCTTCACTCGTTTATTACTGTTCTTATTCTAACTCATGTCCGTTGTCCAAAAATCTTTCATCACACATCTGTGACCTCCTCAGCGACACTTTCCATCTTGTGTGTGCTCTTGCTCTGCTTATTCTATTCTGTTCTTCTATGATGTGTATCCTGATATGCACATGCATCTGTGTTTGTGCGTGTGTGTGTGTGTGTGTGTCATTGTTCTTAGTAGCATTATGACCCTCCCCTCAGGCCTGTCCCCTGCCCTGTTGTCACTGCTGTTGCCCTTTGACTCGATTTTTTTTGTACCATTCTTGTAACTCACTGTGTTTGTTTGTTTGACCATGATGGCAGCAGCATGGGCAAACATACAAACACACTAAGTTACAAGAACGGTACAAAAAGTCGGGTTTGAGGGCAGCAGCAACAGAGCAGGGGACAGGGCTGAGGAGCAGGTCATAATGCTACTCAGAACAATGACTCAAATGCACACAAACACAGACACATGTGCATATAAGAAGACACATCATAGAAGAACAGAATGGAATAAGTGGAACAGGAGCACTCACGAAGATGGAAAGTGTCGCTGAGAAAGTCACACATGTATGACAAAAGATTTCTGGACAATGGAAATGAGTTAGAATAAGAACAGTAATAAATGAGTGAAGAACGAATATATAGTGCATGTGTTTAATTGGAAGAAATAATGAATAAATAAATGACCATCCTGAAATACAATAATATCTGTTCAACACACAACTTCACATCAATAATTATGCAACACAAATTCATAAACATGTGTGTGTATATATATATATATATATATGTATAAATACAAATTACGACAAACGTAAACAAACAAGTGAAGCTTGCTTTTAGAAGCATTGAGATGTCTTTTTATAGAAAGTTAAAGAAGTGATGTTTAGATTCTCAATCGCAAAATAATGCTAATAATATAGCCTAAACAGGATAAATTATCCCTATTTTGCAGAGAAAAGTGTAGGTGACTAGCTGCTAGTCACCTGCACTTTTCTCTGCAAAATAGGGATAGTTTATCCTGTTCAGGCTATATTATTAGCATTATTCTGAGATTGAGAATCTAAACATCACTTCTTGTTTCACCAGTCCTCAGTCAAATCGTCCAACCCATGCTAGCATGGAAAGCGGACGTTAAACGATGATGATGATGATGATGATGTATATGTTTGTGTGTATGTATCTACTGTGTCATCCCATAAATGATGCGGTTCTTTTATTTTTCAAAATTAAGATAAACTAAGTTCATTTTTAATCTAAAATATACTCTCCTTCATTTTCTACAATGCTCTTCCATCTATCAAGTAGACTGGTAAGGCCCCTCTTCCAAAATTTACTCGTCCGTGACAAAAAATTCTCCTCCAGTACTGTCCTGACCTCATCTACAGATGATTTTGAAGAATGCGGAATAAATGATAATCAGATAGGCCAATGTCCATCGAATATGGTGGATGGGGCATCATTTCTCATTCAAATTGTTCCAGCTTTGGAATATCATCCTCAATGTATGTGGCCAAACATTATCCTGATGAAAGAACACCTTTCATCTTGAAACTAAAGATGGTCGTTTTTCTCCTAGTGCTGACTTGAATGACTGGTTGAATGACGAATTTCAAGCTTCTCTGCTAGTTCTTCAATGGTTATGATGGGATTTTGTTCCACCAGGCTTTGCAAGACATCCTCGTCGAGTTCTACAGATCTTCCAGGATGAGGCTTGTCTTCTAGGCTGTAGTTTCTGGTTCGGAATTTCTGGAATCATGTTGACACTGGCTTATGCTTATTGTCTGATCCCCATATACTGCATTAATATTTCTTGCACTTTCTGTTGCATTGTTGCCTTTATTGAATCCATAAAGCAAAATATGCCAAATATGCTCCTTTGTTTTTTCTATTATAACTTTGAAAAAGTAACTGTTAGAATCTCTGCAGTGATTTGTGATGGGCCAGGAACTTTCCCTATCTTCATACTCTTAATTGCTTTATCTACCAAGGTACTGTCAATTTGGATAGCTAGTCCATTTGTTGGGTCAACATTTGGCAGACTCTCTTTCTCTTCGTTTAGTGGTATCTCCAGGTCTCTCTCTTTGCAGCCTCATTAAATGCAAGTGAGCCATCATCATCAATTAACGTCTGTTTTCCATGCTGGCATGGGTTGGATGGTTTGACTGAGGTCTGGAGAGCCAGTGGCTGCACCAGGCTCCAATCTGGTCTGATATTTAGCTTTTGCTGCCTAATAACTGTTCACTTTGTAGATTTATGTGTTCAACTACATATTGAGATTTTGTTGTTTCTGTTTTATTCCAGATAATGGTAACAGTTCTTTAAATGTTTGTGCTCCAGTAGCGTTGACAAATAACATGTCAGAAAGCAGCAGTAGTAGTTCTTCATCAAGTGGCAGTGACATGTCTAGTGATTCAGAATCAGACAACTCTGATTCAGAGGGAGGACCTAACAAAGGTAAACATTGTTTCAATTTGATGATTCGATGAATTTACATTTTGTAAAGATATTCCTCAGAAACTGCTTGATGGCTTTGCAGTTAACAAACTAAGCAATCATACCTCCTTCCATGTCAAACAAACTAATGCACTCAATAGCAAATTGAATTTTCTGTCAGTTTTGGTGATGAATATTTCAATTGTTCGATGAACAAAACTACCAACTCATCGCTTTATTGAGTAAGTAGCTGAGTGTTTAAAATGTATTTGAGTCATTGTTGTAATTCTGAGGTAAACTCAACATGACACACTGTGACAATGTTGGCCTGCTGTATATTTTTAGAATGACATTGTAGGGTAGGTATGAAAGGTTGGATCTGATCAGTTTTAACATGAAATAAGTAGAATATTTGGGCTGGATTAAATGCTAAATGGTTAATCTACCCCTACTTTCAGTGAGTCAGTGGCCAGCAAGTTGACAAACTTCTTTCACTGGGATTGCTGTTTTTAATTTTTTACTTCTTCATTTTCCACTTTCTCCTGGTCTTTCCTCCTCTTGTATTGCACTGTCTGCAGTACAATATCCAAAACGTTTTAGAGATTAACTAATTTCATTTCCCTGAGTGTCAAGTTTGTAACATGGATTGTGAACTCATCCCACTTTTTGTTGATTTTTATTATTTGCTAAATAGATACATTTATGTGTGTGTGTGTGTATGTGTTTTATTAAGTATGTTCCTCATTCCAGTAATTACGTTCATTTTCTTATTTTTTAAATCTTATTTGATATCTTTCTTCAGATACTCCTGCTCCGTGTGATGTTCCATCGAAAGACCTTTGTACATTAAGTGAGTATCATTTATTCTCATTTTTTTTTCATATACAAGAAGGTGCTGAAAAGTCCATGGCTTTAAGGGTATTGTGAAAGGCTTGGTTGGGGACCCAACCTCCAACAGCTGCAATAAGTCTGTGACTCCAAGAAGGGAATCTGTTGTGATCCTCCTGTATTTTCTTTTACCCAAAGCCAGGAACTTTTCAGCACCCCTTCATATTCATTATGATCATTGTAGTGTAACATTGACCAACACATTTAACTCTCCTTGCTTTTATGTATCTTGCTGACATGAAAAAAAGGTTCTTCAATTACTTCACAGTTTCATTTTGAGTGGTATATCTAACATATGACCCATGTAACATCACCATTTACCAGTCATAGTGTGCAATAATTTGCCTTCCACTTCTCTAATATCTGTGGACTCTGATGCAACCTACCCCTTACCCATGACTTTCTATTCCTTATCTATACTTCATCTCTGCTTCCCATGTTACACACTACAAAAACATTTATATATATATATATATATATATGTACATTTCTTTGTGTATATATCATCATCATCATTTAATGTCTGTGCTGGTATGGGTTGGATGATCTAACAGTTTCTGATGAGCCACAAGACTGCATGTTTTCCCTATGTCAGCTTTGGCATGGTTTCTGTGGCTGATTGCTCTTGTGTGTGTGTCTTTGTGTAAAATGTATGGAGTCCATGCTGTAACACATAACATACTCAACAACAAGACTAGCAGTTATCTCTGATTTCGTGTATATCAGTTGATTAAGCGCACTATGACATGTAGTGAAACACTATCTTCCAGCTCATAACAGTGCGTAATAATGGTGATTAGCTGTAAAATAAAGACACTGAACTTTTTTTTTTTAAATGTTAGTGGCTCAGGTTTTTGAGAATTTTTATTAGTAAATAATTGTAATTAGGTTGTTCTTGGGTGGAACAACAGCAAAAATAATTAAATGTAGCAGTGAAAAATAAAGAAAACAAAAAGACAAAATATTGATACAGAATATCTAGATAGTTACCTTTTTTTTTTCTTGCTATCAACTATGTGAATCCCCAACCTCCTCCTCCTCCTCCTCCTCCTCCAACAGAAAGTGTTATCTCATTGTATATTTTATTCTCTCTTTCTATTTTTCTAGGTGAAGACTTACATTTGACTGAATCAGGCAGTGACAGTGAATGAACCCTCACCAATGTGGCTCTGTTTAACTAAACTTTGGCTGTGACATTTCTCTAATGACTGTCATCATGTGTTCTTTCTTCTATTGATCTCACTTTTCATGCATTCACATTGTTGATTGTATCATCTATCATCACTAGAAGTTATATAGTGGTCTAGAGATCAGAGGAACAGGTCATCATTGTATGAAATAAACCATTTCTTTTTAATTATCTGCAGTTGTATTCTGTCTTTTGCTATCATCCCCCTCCTCCTCATCATCATCATCATTGTGTACTGGTGATCCCAGTTGACAAATTTCCCAGTTCACCAAAATCTATCACCTTGTTTCTTTAATCTCTGGTTATAACATTTGGGTAGAAGAGCTTGTGACTTTTCTCACCAGCTGGTTGAGGTCTCTGATGAAAAAAATGATGCTTGCTCATCTTTTGCTCTAAACCAGTACAAATTCTACAATATGTTGTCTAATTGTTTGTGAGATGAGTGGTAAAGTCCAGTAAATTGTTTAGTGTTTAATGTTTTGAAAGCCTTAAGTAATAACATTCTAAACTGTATGCATGATTTTAAGTACCGAGGTTCATATATCATGATCTCAGAAAACGATTTCCTCACCTGGAAGGTAACAGTATGTTCAGCTTGCAAAAATTTTAGCCAATTGTTTGAAACTTTTAGTACTGTAGTCTTTTTGACTATATAGCCAAAAACACTGTCGGTTATTTGTCAAAAACAGCAAAATAGTACACTTTAAATAACTGTCAAGCGATGGTGATATAAACCACAGATTTTTTAAAACTTGCAGATGGGGCAACTCAGTTAATCATTATCAACATCATCATCATCATTGTCGTCATCATCATCGTTTAACATCCACCTTCCATGCTAGTATGGGTGGGACGGTTTGACAAGAGCTGGCCGAGCAGAAGCCTGCACCAGACTTCTGTAACTGTTTTGGCAGGATTTTTACAGCTGGATGTTCTTCCTAGCACCAACCACTCAGCAGAGTAGACTTAGTGCTTTTTACGTGGCACTGGCACAGGCAAGGTCAGTTTTGGCAAGGTTTTTACAGCTGGATGCCCTTCTAAACACCAATCACTTTACAGTGTGGACTGGGTACTTTTAAGTGGCACTTGCACTGACCGGATCACCAAGTACTTGCAAGACACCCCACTTTTTTTGAGAGGGGAGGTGGCATTGGAGGAGGTAATCTTGTGTCAGATGATGAAAGGTTATAGTGAGGCACAGAGACAGAAATGGGTGTCTTGCTATAGAGGAGGTACAAGGTTACCCAGCTAGAAAGAGAGAGAGAGAGAGAGATCAGGAATGAAGATAGAAGCAAGTGTGCTGCTGCAAAGAAAATACATGGTTACCCAGCCTGAAGGAAGTGCAGGAGAAGGAGAGAGAGAGAG
>NC_068982.1:155209900-155225938 GCF_001194135.2 Octopus bimaculoides | reverse complement strand
TTATAATTTAACTAATTATGCTAATTAGCTCACTTGAGTGCTAAAGAGCATTTGTATGAATAGTAAAGTTCTGATTTCTTGCAGGGCTTGCCATCTACCAAAATCACCCAAAAACTATCAAAACCATTCAACTTTTGTTGTATAATAATGCTGAAAATAGTTAATCAATTTACCAAACATGGAACATATTTTTTTGCTTAATAAAATTAAAGGTAGTGGTATGGCTAAGTATAGATGACAGTAAGATCCTGATCAAAAATCAACTTCAGTAAAGTTTGGCAGTGTGTAAGTACAGTAAAATACTGTTTATTTATCTTGTTTACTAAACCTTTTAAAAATAATGAATTCAGAGTCAGCAAACAGTACAGCTCTTTTACACTTGTGCTTATGCAGACACTTTTCTATGAAGCCCTTCTTTTTTTTTTTACAGTTGTAGTACTCAGCACATGATTATCTTTAACCACCAGGGAGTCTCTGATTGCTGCAAATGCAATACTCTTTGTTTTTGCAATCAGGAATAATCTGAGTTTTTCATTCCTTGAGTGAATTCTGAAATCCTTTTGCCATGCTGAGGTTCTTCTTTAGCTTCTGTTTGTTCTTGAACTAGTGTTTCAACCACACCCACAAAACATTACACTCAGAGGACTGAACCTCAAATGTATGCTGACCATACAAAATATATACATTTACGGCACATAAAATACACCATTTTGAGCGTGGCCGTTGCCAGTACCGCCTGACTGGCCTTTGTGCAGGTGACACGTAAAAGCACCCACTACACTCTCTGAGTGGTTGGCGTTAGGAAGGGCATCCGGCTGTAGAAACTCTGCCAAGTCAGATTGGAGCCTGGTGTTGCCATCCGGTTTCACCAGTCCTCAGTCAAATCGTCCAACCCATGCTAGCATGGAAAGCGGACGTTAAACGATGATGATGATGATGATGATGCTAAAAGGTTCATGACACTGAAAATCACTTTTTTCAATATCTAAAAGTTCAACATAACCTTATGTCACCTTGACCAATGTCTCCCATATCGGTGTTATAATAGCAAATAACTTTTGGAACCAGATGTAGTTGCTGTCAGCACCACCCGTATAATTTCTTGTTATGACACTATATTTATACATTTCAAGCAGTTTCTTTTGATGGAAGGAGATTCCATGGATTGTTCTGAACCTGCTTTTCACTTGAATTTATTTTGTATGTAAGGTACTCTAGTCTGCTGCTCTTTTCACAATGAACATAACATAATACATGAATAAAGGCAGTTTGCAATAATATTCAGCTTATAAACATTTAACACTTTTCTCCGTCACTGATAATGACTTGAATGTTTTCAGAACCTGGCCAGAACTTTGAAATTACACTTGTTTAGTAATTTAAATTGTTAGGATGATATTTTCTCAGCTTTGTAGATAGACACAGGTTGAGAATTTTTTTTTTGATAAATTATCAATATTATTATCATTTTCTTTTGTTTATAGATTAGTTCTTTTAGTATTTGGTTTGTCATCTATTGGGAGAGTTATTGTTATATTTGTAGTCACTACACTTGTCAAGAAAACATCCCCACACTAAACACATATTAGGACCTTCAAGATCACTATAAATGTTAGGCCTCACTATTTCTTAGGTTCTCTCTTGACAAAACTCAGATCTTCAACATAGCAAAGACTGGCCTTCTTCTTCAAAACAAGAAAATACTTTATCTTTCAGTGTTTATCAATGCTTTACTAATCTCAGGTTAGACCCATCATAGAGTATTGCTCCCATATCTGAGACAGTGCTGCAGCTAGACATACGTATATCCTAAACAAAAGACACGACAAAACAGCCTCCCGACTGATTGGCATGAAATCACTTGCCAGTGCCCTCAAATTTTGACACACACATATATTGTTTCCTTTCTGCTTTTCCACTTCAATTTGAGTGGCCTATAGTCCTTAGAGCTTGCTGGTCATGTGCCACCTTCATTCAGTTACTTTTGACTCTTATCACTCTTGGGTCCAAGTTTGACATTGAACATTCAACCCAGTCCTGCCTCTCCAGAATGCCAGTTCTCTGGAAATCCCTCCCTGCACATGATCTTTCTTGCAATGTTCAGGAAGAATGTTAACTGCACCAATCCCACTTGTATCAGATGACTTGCAAATGCTATGGGCATAGCCTCTTCCTGCAGGACAATCCAACAGTAAAAGAATTTTCTAGTCAGTCAAAACTGTTGATCATGGTACATATCTGGAAAAGATATTAAACTTGTGTGTGTGCATACTCGACAGAGTGTAAGTACCTTGAGAGAAAAGTTGGACCTAAGAAGCATCAGTTGTGGTGTGCAAGAGAGATAACTGCGCTGGTATGGTCATGTGGCGAGAATGGATGAGGATTGCTGTGTGAAAAAGTGCCACACCCTAGCGGTTGAGGGAACCTGTGGAAGAGGTACACCCAGGAAGACCTGGGATGAGGTGGTGAAGCACGACCTTTGAACATTAGGCTTTACCGAGGCAATGACTAGTGACCGAGACCTTTGGAAATATGCTGTGCGTGAGAAGACCCAGCAAGACAAGTGAGACCATAACCCATGGACTTTACCAGGGGTGTAGCCAGCCCACTTATGTGTACCTTTCCTTCATTGGATGCTAAACTCTGCTTGCGAAGACCTGTTGAGGCAAGTGAAATCGAAATCAAACCAAATTCGATGACTAGCACCCATGTCAGCCTTCCTTCATTAGACACTAAACTCTGCTTGCGAAGACCTGTTGGTGCAAGAGAAATTGAAAGAAGGAAAGGTACGCATAAGTGGGCTGGCTACACCCCTGGTAAAGGCCATGGGTTATGGTCTCACTTGTCTTGCCGGGTCTTCTCATGCACAGCATATTTCCAAAGGTTTCGGTCATATATAATATATCCCTAGTTTCCACACACACACACACACACATATATATATCTGTATGTATGTACATGTACAATATATAAAAAAAAATATTGATATACAATATATACATAAAAATATATATAATGAGCAAACTATAAAAAATATACTATATATAAAATTTATGAGAAAAAAGGGGATATACAGTAAATACATAATTACACACATATTGGATGGCCGTTGACTCACAAGAGTTCCTCTGCCCTTTGACAGGTTTTGTTTTTCATCCTGCAGGGTGTCCTACAAACACCCTCCTCACTAAGCAAGCTTGGTGGAGTTGCCAGTTTAGTCTCCGACCGCCTGACCATGCAACAGGTTTTTTTCTTTCCTTATATCTATTTTATCCAGCTTATGGCTGTATCTTGCGTGGGGACATAGAAATAATAGGACTGAATATCCGATTGCACGGTAAACCATTGTTAGGACATCCTTCTAGGAGAAGGCAACTCAGGTAATTGGGATAACTCTAACATAAAGCCTGCAGCTCTGGTTACCGATAATGTTGATTTCTTCTTTTCGGGTTATGGCTGCTGTTGCTTTGTGAGTGGGATTGACTCAGTGCACAGCCTTTCCTCACTTTAAAAAAAAATCTTCTTGCACAGGCACTGCACAATAACAACATTGACTGATTGATTGATTAATCATCATCATCATCATCATCATCGTTTAACGTCCGCTTTCCATGCTAGCATGGGTTGGACGATTTGACTGAGGACTGGTGAAACCGGATGGCAACACCAGGCTCCAGTCTAATTTGGCAGAGTTTCTACAGCTGGATGCCCTTCCTAACGCCAACCACTCAGAGAGTGTAGTGGGTGCTTTTACGTGTCACCCGCATGAAAACGGCCACGCTCGAAATGGTGTCTTTTATGTGCCACCCGCACAAGCCAGTCCAGGGGCACTGGCAACGATCTCGCTCGAAAATCAATTAACTAATTGATGATTATTGATAGTGCTGTGAGTCACAACTGAATGGCTGGCTGTAGCCTTAAGCAAACAATCAATGATGTACCAAAACAGTATAAAAATAAATGGCAGTAAGGACTCTGGAACCACATCAGATGAAAGAGTCTGGCCTGACAGGGGCTCCAGAGCATCACAGTCTGAACCTGGCCGTCATCATGCTACTGTGATAGAACCAAATAAAATATTGAATATTGGCTGTTGGAATGTATGGACACTGCTTAACCGCGTGTCCTCAGAATGTCCTGAATGAAGGATTGCTCTTGTTGCGAAGGAGCTTCGACGCCATGATCTTGACATCGTTGCTTTATCTGAGATGAGATTAGCTGGAGATGGTCATCTTACAGAAACTTGTGGAAAATATGCATTCTTTTGGAAAGGGAAAGATGAAGAGTTTAGAGGAGAGGCTGGAGTGACATTTGCTGTTAAGACTACTATTGTGGAGGAATTCCCAGTCAGGATTAACAAGCATATTATGTCCATGAGAATTCCTTTGGTTAAAGGAAATTATGTGACCTTGGTGAGTGTGTATGCTCCAACTATGTGCTCTACTGATGACGAAAAAGTTTCTTTCTACCATGCTTTGAAGGGCATTATAAAAAATATCCCTCAAGCAGACAAAGTCGTCGTATTGGGTGACTTTAATGCTAGAGTGGGCAGGGATTTTAATACATAGACTGTAATTGGAAAGCATGGGGTGAGAAAGTGTTATAGTAATGGTATGCTTCTGCTGCAGATGTGCGAGGAGCTGCGTCTTTGTGTTACCAATACTATATTTCAACAAAAGAATAAGTTTAAGACCACGTTGATGTACCCTGCATCTAAAGAATGGCATATTCTGGATTACATCCTTGTGCATGACAGATGAGATGTGCAGTGTGTTTGTGTTCTTCGTGGGGCTCAGTGTTGGACTGAGAACTTTATGAGAGGAAATGAATGTTGCAGATATTGGGGAAGATTGGCTAGCCCTTAAAAAGTCAGTTTATGATATAGGCAGGAAAGTTCTGGGATTGATACAAAGAAAGCATCAAGATTGGTTTAAAGAAAATGATGAACATATAGATGATTTATTGGCTGATAAAAAATGTACTTTGTCATGCAATTTGTCAGCAAAGCCACAGGAGAGAGATGTGTTGCATAGGGAGCTCAAGGATATGAAATCACGTGTGAGGTGGAGGCTTTCTCAGACGAGGGATATGTAGTGGAGTAAGAAGGCTGGTGAGATACAGGCGGCGTTGGATTCCAATAACACAAAGCTGTTGTATGGTCTCTTGCGAGAAGTTTATGAACTGATTTCTTCTCTGATGACGCCACTTCGAAGCAGGGATGGTAAAGAGCTTCTTCATGATTCACATAAAATTTTGTGAAGGTGGCGAGAACACTTTGATGAACTTTTGAATCAGTAGTCTGTAGTTAGTGAGGATGTTCTCAGTCTCATCCCTGAATTACCTGTGAAGGCAGCTCTTGCAGAACCACCAATGCTAGAAGAAGTTGCGGTGGTTGTCTCAAGGACGAATAATGGGAGGTCTCCAGCTATAGATGGTATACATGTGGAGTTGTTGCAGCATGATAGTGAGAAACTTCTGCAGCAACTTCACTCCTTGTTTGGTAGGATATGGGCTAGTGAATCTGTACCTGTGAAGCAATATATCTTATCCTTGTACTTCACCAGCTGGTATTTCCACAGTTTTTTGGCCACATGAAATTGTAGCTTGGCTGACTTCAAATCTACTATTGTAGAAGCCCCAGTCATCTACCTCTAGTCTCCTTTATATATCCACAGCCTCTTCACTAGCACCATATGCCACATTCAGCTCCTGAAAATCCAGCACTGGCTGTACTTTATTCTTTGTTGGTTGAACAACTACCATCAGTGACAGCACTTCACTCTCCACCTCTTCCCCACAAAGGCATTAAAATACTTTCCTCAATTCACCTCTCCTCTTCCCTCTCAAATTTGTCTCTTACCCTCTCTTTTAAAGAACCTTCATAACAGCTCACTTTATTCTTCGGTGAAGTTGTAACTGATGAAAAAAATCCAATAGATGAAAGCAATATTATAATTTCATATACCCAAAACGAAAGGATTCTGTACTTTTGAGATACTGTACGTATATTTGGAAATTCCCCTTAAAAAGCACCAGTGCTGGTGTCACATAAAAGCCCCCGGTACACCCAGTAAAGTGGTTGGCATTAGGAAGGGTATCCAGTCATAGAAACCATGCCAAAACAGACAATAGAGTCTGGTGCATCTGGCTCACCAGTTACTGTCAAACCGTTCAACCCATGCCAACTTGGAAGACAGACGTTAAATGATGATGATGATTTATGTTTACTCAGTTAATGTTAAAAATATAGTTTAATATAATTTAGTTTTCTATTTATTAGCTCCGATTTTTGACTACTAAATGTCATAAAGTATTTTCCTCTCCATCCCACTAATTTTGTCAATCCATCACCCTTACGACTTTGTAATATTAGATATTTTTCGAGATACACCAGTACAACAAATCACTTGTTATTTATTGAACAGACCTATGAATGAAGACATTTCAGCAACGTCCAAGCCGTCTTCTTGTTTATCCAAATCCACTTTGTACTCTCTTTATTTTTAAAGGACGATAGAATTATAATTTGAGTGAGATTTGGCTGCTATTTTTAGTAAGTTGCTGCACGGTGGTGGGCTGACATTCTTTAAAGCGTCAGATAAAATGCTCGCAGTTTTTAAGTACGATCCTTTTCGCTCTGATTTCAGACCCCCGCAGACATCAACTTTGACTTTCATTCCTTCGATAAAAAAACGATAAAAAAACTAGTCAAGTAATCCTTAAAATGAAAAGGATTTATAACGCCTTGAGCTGACAGAATCGTTAGTATACTGAACAAAAAGCTTAGTGGCATTTCGTCTGTATTTACATTCTGATTTGGAATTTCGCTGAGGTCGACTTTGCTTTTCATCCTTTCAGGGTCGATAAAATAAGGTTCCAGTTGAACACTTGATGTAATCAACCTAACCCTTCTCCCGAAATTGCTGGTTTTGTGCTAACATTTCAAACTAATATGAATGGGATTTATAAGTCATGTTGGTAGTTATCTTTATAGATAGCAGACGATTTAAGTGAATTGTCTTCCTTACATTTCCTCTCTAGTTATTTGTTTATTCCAGTAGTTTGTTTACAACACGAATTACAGACATTTTGTTCTCATCTTCGCTATTTTCTACTCTCTGTGATGTACATTCATTTCGGAACCAAGAAAGAGGAAAATCTGTACCCTCAGTATTTTCCTACTCATTACATTTAATCTATAGTTTTCAGTCTCTTCATACCAGAGATATTTTTGTATTTTTTTTTCCTATTAACGGGAATATTTGTTAAATAGTACACTCAGGATGTCTCTTATCCAAAACTTTGTTCTTCTTACTAATTATCGTACATTATTTTCGTGTCAGTGTTAATAAAACCCAAATACTATATATTTATTCACTAAATAATCCCCACCACACACACACACAAAACAAAAACGTCCACAATGAAACAAACAGAAGTTCCATTTATTTCCTCTATGCAAAAGCTGCTGTTATATGAGACAAAAGCGGTAAGTTTCTACGAGTCTTTATTTGCAGTTAAATATTTTAACCATTAAAATCGTATAAAAAATCGGTAAATAGATATAATAGTCAAGAAAACAGACCAGTTGTTATAAAACTTTATAACTCTTCTATTGTAAATTAATTGATAAATGAAAGCCTATGTGTTCCGCTGACGATTTGACAGGTGTTTGTTATAATTTCATTCATAATTTCATTATATTAGGAATATATTAAACTTTAGTGCATGTCTTCTGTCCTCTACTCGGTTTTAATTCCCAATTTTTCAGATTTCCGTGGGAGGGTTTGTACTTAGTCGCATACCAAGTGTTCTGAAATGTACGGAAAGCAAGATGTTTTAGCGACATGTTGCATTTAGTAATTAGTTGTAAAATTGAGTAATTACTAATATCTAATATTTAAATAAATTTTAAAAAAAAGCAATTAATTACTCTATACTATATCTCTTAGAATATCGAGTTCTGGTGTTATATGCCACCTTAGGTTTTCAGAAAGTTTCATCATTCATTATCAGACAGTGCGTGATATTATCCGTCTTAGATGAAACAATATAAACACCATAAGTAGAATTTGGCAGTATATCCATTGTTATGCAAATGTAATACTTAGGAATTTACTAGGACAGTTTATTTTATCAAAATCTTATTGTTATATGTATCATTTTATTTTCACTATTTTTATTACGTTTGTTCAAATTGTCTTAGCGCTGATCAAGCAGAGCCTTGATCTAAGGTGTTCCAGTCATAACAATTTCACCCATTTGTTTCAGATGTATCCTACCTTGGAGTACATTATCTAATAATATATCCGCCCTCTTTTTCAAACGGTACGTTATGATTTGAGAGATTTGGCTGCTACTTCTAGTAAATCGAAAGTCCATGTAGAGGCTCCCATGTCGCCCATCATTGTTGTTTAACATCTGGTAATCACTGATACAACACACTTTCACTTAAAATCGTGCCTACCACGACGATCCCCTCTTATTTTCAGACTGCTATTTTAGGTCTATATTAGCCAGTGTGTGTGTGGTGAGTGGACTAACGAAAGATGGGCACAGTAGAGCGTGATTTAATGCGATTTAACTGCTGTTTCATTATGCCTATTTGTGAACTTTAAACTAGGAATAACCTTATGTTATAAACCATGAACAGCATATTCACTTGTTCATCTCATTGACATAATAGGACACTTCTTCCCGAATACTTGAAAGAGAAGAATCACTTCATTGTTGACGGAGTTATTAATAGTTTTAATGGGTTAATTGAAAGAGTGTCGGACAATGCCTTGCGACCTCGACATCCTAATTTCAAATCCTAGCTAAGTTATCTTTGCCTTTCATGGGGCGATAAAATAAAATATCAAGTTCTGGGTGCGTGGAGAAGTTAATGATATCGACTATACCTTCATCCACTTACTAAATGGATAGGTTGTGCATATGAAAGAAATCAGTATTTATTAAAGAATAATAGATTGGCAGAATCGGTTGTGCTGGACAAAATGTCTTGTGATATATGACAATCTTTCAGAGAAAATATGAAAAGTGAAAGCATTTGTTCGGCAAATTCCGTAAAAAATTCTTTCTTTTTCTTTCAGCTGAATCACATTTGTTTATGTATTTTTGTGTACGTGTATATATAAATATATGTATATTACAAGTACTTTCACTTCTTGTATACCTTCTCCAAAAGACTGTTGTATACATGAGTGTCTTAACGTTCTGAATTCAAATCCCATCGAAGCTGATTTTGCCTTTCATCCTTCTAAGTTTGATGAAATAAGTTCCGTTTGAGTACTGGGATCGATCAATCACTTTGCATCCATTCCCTAAATTTGAAGCCATGATCTCTACATTTGAAGATAATATTATCATCATCCTCATCCGTCGTTTAACGTTCGCTTTCCATGCTGGCATAGGTTGGACGGTTTGACTGAGGGCTGGCAAGCCAGAAGGCTGCACCAGGCTCCAATCTGATCTGGCAAAGTTTCTACAGCTGGATGCCCTTCCTAACGCCAACCACTCCGAGAGTGTAGTGGGTGCTTTTTATGTGCCACCGGCACGAGAACCAGTCAGGCGGTACTGGCATCGACCACGCTTTAATGGCGCTTTTTACGTGCCACCGGCATGGTCATCGGCCACGACAATGACTTCACTTGACTCAACAAGCGCAGTTTATTGCCCAATGATTGAAGGGTACCCTTAAATGGGCTGGTTATGCTGCACTGGCATAGGCCACGGTTATGGTTTCATTTGGCTTGCCAGGTCTTCTTGAGCACAGCATATCTCCAAAGGTCTTGGTCATTTGTCATCGCCTCCGTGAGGCCCAACATTCGAAGGTCATGCTTCACCACCTCATCCCGGGTCTTCCTGGGTCTACCTCTTCTACAAGTTCCCTCTAATGCTAGGGTATAACTGGCTTATGTACTCACGTTCTGAGTTTAGATCTTGCTGATGTTAACTTAAAATCAATAAAATAAACAACTAATCAATTATTGTGCCGATGTTAGAAATCAATATTAAATTTGTCTCTGTAAGGTTTATTATTATTGTTTAGTCACAGGTCTAACCTAATTGAGAAAACCTACAGCAGAAGTTCCATCTGTTACATCTTGTTTAGTCTAACAAGCTGTGTCTAAGAATATATTTTCCAATGTGCCTTTTTTTTTTTAAAGCTGATAGAGTGTGATCTGAGGGAGATGTGGCTGCTATTTTGAGCAGACTGAAAGATTAGAGGTTCCTTGACCATTGCATCTTTTATTTTCATGATACTGTATTTTGGATTACATTATCCATTGTATCTGATTCTTTTTTTTTAAGAGAGTAATTTGAGGGAGATTTAGCTGCTATTTTGAGCAGGTTGAGCAATCATGGTGGATATTCAGTATTTCAGCTGAAGGTGCATGTAATAAAATTTGTAGAACTGTTTGTTGCTAATATTTAGCTCCTGGTTTGTGCTGATTCAACAAACCATTAAAGCATTCCAACTATAACTACACTGTACTTATGTTGGGCATTACATATTTCAAACTACATTATCTACTGTGTCCCTTCCTTTTCAAGATGGCAGGGTTTGGATATGAGTGACATTTGTCTGCTATTTCTTGCAGGTGCAACTCCCATGTAGAAGTTCCCTTATTGGTTTGTCTTTACTGGTTGTTGACATACTGATTTCTTTAGAATTGAAAATCTTTAGTTATTTTTATAACTTAGGTGTTTCAGTCATGACTATCCCATCTTTTTGTTATGTCCAAGTAATCCATGGCACCTTTATCCAACATTTCTTTTTTAAGATGATTTGAGGGAGATTTGGCTGTTACTTTTAGCAGTTTGAACGACCACATAGAGGTTCCTTCATTGGTTAGAGAATCTTTTGTAATTAAACAATGTATAATCTTCCATGAATAGGAAATCTACAGTTAGTGTGTTTAAATCTGTAGTTCACTATTATTTGCCTTTTTTCTCTTTGAATATAGGCCATCTCTATTTTTGGTAATGTATCTTGTAATATTCTCTCATTTTCAGCGTATATATGTCGTTGGTTCAAATAATGATGAGACTAAGTTTCGCATTCTCAAGATACATAGAAATGAGCCACGTGACCTAATTATGGAAGATGACATGGTAAGGTCATAAATTGCATCCATTTTTTTTTCAAATTTTCTACAGTCATTCATTATTCATGTATGGTTAAAAAAATTTCAATCAACTTAGTCACTTTTTTATCTTTCATAAACATACTTAATGTATCAATAGCTTTATCAAATAAAATATATTCCTATGAAATAAAGCAAGGGAGATCAATGTAAAATTAGAGTTATAAATTGAATGGTGGTATACTATGGGGAGTGAGTTTGATCTTTGGAAAGTAAGCTTTTCTTTGCTTCCTCTGATAAAGCAGATATGCTACTTTTCCTGTGATAGAATACCAGCTTATTGTAGAAAATATATCCAGAAGATTTAGTTCTTAATTTCTGATTTGAATCTGAACTCATGAATGTATCCAAATACACTGTGCACAGTGGATATGATCTTAAGATTCCTGATCTTGTAGCTTTGTGCCATATCTACTGAGTCATTTGCAAAAGATTTTAGTCTATAAGAAGTATCATTCCTAGAAATTTCTGACATGTATTCTACATTGATGTCAACTAAAGTAAGTGGAATTGTCTTGTACAGAAACGTTCTATGGATGCAAGCATTGCTGTGTTTAAGAATTTTGCTGTGCAACTATGTAAGTTTTGTGTTTTATCCTACTGTGTAGTTTCTTACACAAGTGTATTCCACTGTAACTTCTGGTCAACCAAAGTCTTGTGAAACAAATTTGATAGACAAAACAGTAAGGAAGCCCTGTGGAGAGATATTTTTAGATGGTAGAATTAATCCGTCACCCAGTTTAAAATCCATCTGGCTGTTGGCTGCTATTTATTGAGCACACTCTGTTGTGAGCATTCAAGTCAGATCCCCAGTTTGAAGATTGCTTTCTCCCACCTGTTTCAGAGACTATGAAAAGGGCTTCTGTGATTGCAGGGAGGAAGTTATATGTTTGCTTTTTATATGACTGCTATCATTTAGAATTACTTGAGGTGCATGGCCGAGTGTTTAGGGTGTTGCACTCAGGATTGTGAAATCAATTCCTGGAACAGGTGATGTATTGAGTTCTTGAGCAAAACACTTCTTCTCACATTACTCTCTGATCACTTCAACACCTGACGTGTGGTACATTGTGCACCTGTTTGAGCAACACTGATTTGATGGAGATAGTGAGCTAATGTACAACACAAACACTTGATCACTGTAAACGAATCATTTGTCAGGTTTAGCATGAAATTGCAGAGCTGTCTTTCTTAGACTATGTGAGCCTACCATAATTTCATTTACAATTTAAATAAAAAGATTGTATTCAAAATAATGGTAGTGATAGTGCTAGTAGTAGGATTATATTGACCATAATATGTCTTTTTTTTTCCTGCAGAAAGTGTACACAGCAGATGAAGTGCGTAATACACTTGCAATGATCGAATCGGGTAATAGACCCCTATCAAGTATTCTAAAAGGTGGTTCTGGGTTGTTTAAATCTGAATCAGCTTTTGGTATTGCTGGTAAGTTATAGTACTTTTCAGGCTATCTTCTGATTCTCTTTCTTTTTGGTTCCTTTTTGATTGCAACATGTTGTTTACTTTCCAGCCACATATTCCTCACAATAATCAACTTGCAGCTGCTCAAACTGAATGACAACTGCATCAATCTTACTTGTCTTGCAAAAAGTCAAGGGCACAGATCCTTTGTCTTCGCTGAAACTGTGAAGAAACTGCCAAAAAAAAAAACTTGTATACAATGCACTCTGTTTATGTGCAACAAGTTTTCACTCATGACTAAATTGCTGACTAAATTTTTATGCTTTGAGTTAAGTTTCTATTGACGTCAACTTTAACAGTCATCTTTCCATTGTTGATAAAATTAGTACTAATCAAAACTGGTATTGATTTTATCTGCTATATTCCACCCCATATATATTTATGAACTTGTGCTTTTGTTAAAAGATATTATTTATAAACTAAACTTCATCTTCTCTGAATAAAATACCTATTAATCTGTAGTGCTTTATGCTTACTGATGTGTAATATTCTCTATTTTCTGCAGGGTTTGTACGTTTTTTAGAAGGTTATTATATGATCTTAATTACAAAACGGCGCCGTGTTGCATTAATTGGTCCACACACAATTTATAAAGTTGAGGATACATGTATGATATACATACCTAATGTGGGAACTCATCATATCCATTCGGATGAAAGTCGGTATGGCATTGGTCTTTTTTCTCCAATTCTTTTATTATTATAGATTTGTTATTGTATGCCTGCTGTTATATGACTTGTTATCTAGCTGTTGATATGATATCATTTTCATTATTTAGCTTCTGTTATTGCCTGTGATTATGACTTCATTTATATGACTGCTATTATTATCTTTTCTATATGGTTGCTATTATTTGACTTATATACATCTATTATATTACTTCTATTATATAAATGTTATTTTATGATATTATACAAGTGCTTCTATTATACAAGTGCTACTATTATACAAGTGCTATTATATGACTCCTATTATAAAACTTCTCTGTAAATGCTATTCTACAACTTATGATCATTGCTGTATGACTTTTATTATCACTATATTGACCAAATTATTGGATGTTATATACTGCTGGTCACAATGTACTACCATGCATTGTAGCTTTCGCATGATCCCACACTGCTGGCTTTGCAGGCAGGCTGGCAGGCCAACGTTCTCCCTGAACAGAATGCCAGTCCATTGCAGGGTTAACCCATTTATAGCCAAGTGGACAAGAGTAATGTGAAATGAAATGTTTTGCTCAAGAACACAATACACTACTGGAAAACCACAGTCTTCTGATCATGAGTGCTATACCGTAATCACTAGGCTGTGTTCCTTCACAACTCCTATTATGGCATTTAAAAAACAGTTTCTTTTAACAAGACCCAACATTAGTTCTATTCTGTTTTAATAGTTACACTGCAACCAAGTTCTGTATAAGAGGTTATTGCTAGCATTGCTCTAAAATTATTTTAGACAAAGACTTGTAATACTCTCATATGTAGAATTGATTGTTATGCTCTATGTGGTGTTATGTGATTTTCCTTGTTCAGTGATTACTGAATCTAAGCTACAAGATAATTTATTCTGAGTATCAGCTGATGTATATGTGAACTGAGAGTTAGGTGAATATATATTTAATGTTTAGAATGTTGTGCAGCTAATGTATTTGCAGGCAAGTGGTTAAGGAAATATTATTTGGTGATGAACAATACTAATTCTTTTCATTAGTGGATACAGAAAACAGCTCAGATGTGTTTGATTTTCGCTTATGCATTTCAGCAGGAGTTGAATCTCGCTGTAACTTGCCAAACTATTTATACAATTCTGACTGCATCAAACTTGAATAACACTCATCTAGATTCAGTGTAACATGGAAAATACTTATACAGAATTAAGAAAGGAACTAAGAATATTAGGCCTTCCTGAGGAGTGGACTTAGGATTGGGCTACTTTGCACTAAAATGATGTTGAGATTATGATGGTTTAGCATTTTAAATTTGATTAATTGCTGTGATTAGCTCAATGTTTTAATTCTCTTTTATTGTAGATATGTGAAAATGTTTCAGAATGTAGATCTTTCTAGTAATTTCTACTTCAGGTAAGGTTATTTTCATTCTAAAACCATTTCATAGTTAATGATACATTGATAATTTACCTGTAGGAATTAATCACAATTCTAATTGAATCTAAAGATGAAACTATTAATCTTGTCTTTAGATACAAAAATATTTACATCTACAATACATTGCAATTGGTTTGATTTTCAAGCTTTGTCAGGTGTCTTATTCTTGAATATGTACCAGGTTACATTCAAATTGTATGAGTTGTGTCTTGAGTTTGCGGACTCATCAGACTGGTTACTTGTTTCCCATGGCTTCCTATGAATGGGAAGCTGATCCATTGCAGGGGGACTCATTTACAGGTGAGTGGACTGGAGCAATGTAAAATGAAGTGTTTTACTCAAGAACACAACACACAACCTGGTCAGGGAATCAGAATCATGCTCTTATGATCACGAGCACAACACCTTAACCACTTAGCCATGTGCCTTCACAAATTCAGAGTAGAAACTATACATAATATTGGCTTTGTCCACCAAACCACTGACATATATGCTCTTATTAACAACACTTTCAGACATTTAAACAGTTGTATTTGTTACCATCATCAACATTCAATGTCCATTTTCCATGCTCTCAGGGGTTGGATAGCTTGACGGGAACTAGCAAGGCCAGGGCTCACATCAGGTTCCATAGTTTGTTTTGGCTTGGTTTTTACAGCTGGATGCCCTTCCTAACATCAACCACTTTACAGAGTTTACTGTGTGCTTTTTATGTAGCATTTATCACCAATACTTTTTACGTGGCACATAATATTGCTGTTACATTGTGATAATGATAAATATCACAGCCAACCCATTGTTGACATGGATAATAAAAAGTTGTCGATAATCATGATGATTCTGAATTTTCTCTATTTACTACAATTAACTGTTAATTATATTAATTTCATTTGAATTACAGTTACAGTTATGATTTAACTCACTCTCTACAATACAACATGGCTCAAACAAACTCACCATCAGGTTCTAAAGATTCGTCTCACAATTCTGATTCTTACTCATATCTTTTTGTGGACAGGAGTAAGTTTCACACTACAGCTACTCCTTACACTTTACCAGAAGGTAAGTTTTTTTTTATCAATTTATCAACCTGGTTGACAGAGTTGGTGTGCGAAGACAGTGTATGTGAATTGATAGAAAATTTACTGTTGAATTGAATAGTTCACAATGTGCATAACAAGATTACATAATTAACCCTACAGAGTTGATCAATTCACATACACTATCTTCACACTTCAACTCTGTCCATTATATATATATATATATATATATATATATATATATATATATATATAT
>NC_068982.1:155207397-155209708 GCF_001194135.2 Octopus bimaculoides | reverse complement strand
CAAATATATATATATATATATATATATATATATATATATATAGATACTTGTGTGTGTGACGAGCTTCTATCAGTTTCTATCTACCACATACCCTCACAAAGCTTTGGTTGGCCCAGGGTTGTTGTAGAAGAGACTAACCCATGATGGAAGGCAGTGGGACTGAATCTTGAATCATGTGGTTGGGAAGCAAAATTTTAACTACACAACCATACCTGATTATGCTTTCAAAAATATTATTTTCACCCTCATTATGTTTATCTTTACCAATCTCGTTATTTGCCATAATTATATTAACAAATTTAACTAATGTGCTTAAATTAATGCAAACATGCTTAATGTAATAAATCAAAAATATTAGTTAAAGTCAGCAAGAAATTGTTTCATACTAAGAAAGGCAAAGGAGACATCTCCAAAATTTAAATTATGCAAAAATTGAATGGAGGAACATAGTGGTGAATGAGTCTGATCTTTGCTAAATGATTTTTAAGCTTCTTAGACCTCCTCAGCATAGCATGGCTGTTATCACTACTTGATAGACCTTAAGTAACTGAAAGATAGGGTTTGAGTGAATGAATATTGATAGGTGTAATAACTTTAAAAAAAGTGTTTCTGATTCATTCTTCTAACTAATCTAGAGCATATATTTTATTTGGAATATTATAAATTTTACTTTTTTCTCTCCTTTCTTTCTTTCAGACTGTATTTTAGGAGTGAAAAATGTTGCTTCAAGTAAATTTGTTTGGAATGCAGCTCTTCAACAGCCATGTAAAGATATGGTGCATTCAGACTGGGTTATCAACATTATACATGGCTTTATTGGACAAGTCAATATCCTTTTGTTTTATCATTGTGTGAAAATTTCACTGCCTTCATTTATTTTTTTTAAGATTGAACTGTGATTTAAGGGAAATTTTACTGATATTTCTTGTAAGTTAAGTGACCACTCTCCTTTTTGTTTCATCTCATATCAGCCTTGATGTAACAGACCTATGAGGAAAGGTCCCAATTGGGACTATCATCTCATCTTTTATTTTGACATATTGAATTAATTGATTGTGTCCAAGACAACATTATCCAATGAGTTTTAGTTTTTGTAAAACAACTGGGTGTGAATTTGAGGGATATTAATCTACTATTACTTGTAGGTGACGTAACTACTTAGAAGGTCCTCTTTAGCTTATTTAGTATGTAGTTGTAAGAATAGTGGCAATAAAGGGTCACTGAATTTACAACACTGTCATTCTGTTCTCCTTAACTTCTCTTAGATATTTGTGTATTTGGTAAACCTATTTATTTAACCCTAATTGGTCGCCGGTCAAATCAGTTTGCTGGAACTCGTTTCTTAAAGAGAGGAGCCAACAACAGAGTAAGATTTTCTTTATTCTCTTTTATTCTCTTTATTCTCTTTATTCTCTTTTACATAAGTGCCCTGAGAGAAAAGTTGGATTTAAGAAGTATCAGATGTGGTGTGCAAGAGAGATAACTGCGCTGGTATGGTCATGTGTTGCGAATGAATGAGGACAACTGTGTGAAAAAGTGTCTAACATCCCTAGCAGTTGAGGGAACCTGTGGAAGAGGTAGACCCAGGAAGACCTGGGATGAGGTGGTGAAGCACAACCTTCGAACATTGGGCCTTACTGAGGCAATGACTAGTGACTGAGACCTTTGGAGATATGCTGTGCATGAGAAGACCCAACAAGCCAAGTGAGACCATAACCCATGGCCTATGCTCGTGGGTGTAACCAGCCCACTTATGAGTACCCCTCATTCATTGGACAATAAACTTTGCTTGCAAAGACTTGTTGAGGCAAGTGAAACCAAGATCAAAATCGCTGATGTGGCCGATGACAGTCCCGCCTGATTAGCACTCGTGCCGGTGGAACGTTAAAAGCACCATCTGAGTGTGATCATTGCCAGGGTCGCTGATTGGCTCCCGTGCCGGTGGCACGTAAAAAGCACCATTCAAGCATGATCGTTGCCAACATCACCTTACTTACACATGTACTGGTGGCATGTGAAAAACAACATTTGAGCATGTTTGTTGCCAGTGCCGCCAGACTGGCTCCTGTGCAGGTAGCATGTAAAAAACACCTTTGGAGCATGGTCGTTGCCAGAACTGCCCGACTGGTCCTCGTGCCGATGGCACGTAAAAGCACCCACTACATTCTCAGTGGTTGGCATTAGGAAGGGCATCTAGCTGTAGAAACTTTGCCAGATCAGATTGGAGCCTGGTGCAGCCTTCTGGCTCACCAGTCCTCAGTCAAACCGTCCAACTCATGCCAGCATGGAAAGCAGACTTTAAACGACGATG
>NC_068982.1:155201427-155207308 GCF_001194135.2 Octopus bimaculoides | reverse complement strand
ATATATATATATATATATATATATATATATATAACATTGGAGGTGGAGAGAAGAATTGGTAGAGCTTGGAGAAAATACTTCGTAATATTTAGTTTATGTCTCTCTACATTACAAATTCAATGCCCAACCAGATCCACTCTACCTTTGCATCTTTCTTAAGTTGGATATACTTGACAATAATCAACGCTGAGAAGGGGTTACCCTGATATGGCCACAGGTTCAGTGATAGAAAGCTGTAAAATATGGAATTACAATTACATTGTGAATAAACCATTATATATCACAGAAAGCTGCTAAATTCACTTCAAATTTATTTCATGAGATGTCAAAGTTTTCATCACATAACAGCAGAACTCACGAAATAAATTTAAAGTGAATTTAACAGCCTTGTGTATAATTAAATGACTCTTCCATGTTGTAGCTGCTTGAATTTCTATGCATGGTCCCAGATCGAGTTACTTGCCAGTCAAATACTACTCTGAATAAATAATAATCATTTTGTATATATTTCAAACGCTGTGTAAAATTCATATAGAAAGCTCCATTATCATCAGCTATATAAGCATTGGATCTCTTTTCTATTTGTAGGGTGCAGTAGCAAATGAAGTTGAAACAGAACAAATTGTCCATGATGCTTCAGTAACATTCCTGAATTCTGCTTGTGTTTCGTCTTTTGTGCAACTCCGAGGTTCCATACCTTTGTTCTGGTCTCAAGATATTTCAAAAATGGTTCCCAAGCCTCAAATTGTTGGTAAGTTCTGTAAACACATATGTATATGTTTTTAAGGCAATTATATTTTATTTCTTACTTTCTTTATCAATATCTAACTTTGGAATGATGGTAAATTGGTAGTGTCTGTAGAGTAATGGATAAAATTCCTTGTAATATTTAATTACAGCACTTTATGTTATGAGTTCAAGTCATGTCAAAATTTACAAGCCTTACATTCTTATGGCTTAGATAAAATACATACCTGTCAAATGCTGATTACTGACTGTAGCCTTTCTCATTTGATGGTTTTAGAACTGAGTTTTGTCAACATCCTAAATTTAAATCCTGTCAGTAAAGAACTTTGCATTTCATCTCTAAGGTATTCATAAAATAAGTATTAATCATGGCTAGTTGAAGGGACTATACTCTCTATTCTAGAAGAAGAATAATGTTACGTAGAGTGCTAGCAGCTTTCATATATTTCAAAAAGTCTTTTCCGTGCATTTTTCACTGGTATCAGTACAGTGTGAAGGTGTATGGCCTTGTGGTTAGGGTGTTAGGATCACAAGCATAATATTGTAGGTTCAGTTCCTGGACCAGGTGGCACATTGAGAAAATCGCTTCACATTATGTTGCACCAATTCCTTCTGCTGAAAATGAAAGTACCACTCCAGTACTGGTACAACCCTCTCTCCCTCTTGCTTCACATTCTAGTTGTTCTGCTGGGTTAAGGGTGGGAGAGCCAGAAAAGTGTTAATGTCTGCTTGTGACTACACAGGCAACAAAACTGATTAATGAAAGCATGGTACAAGTTACCAAGTCAGACTTGCTCTTGAATGACAGCAGTGCTTACCTTTTTACTGGTACAGTATTTTCATCTTTGATTGGTGTGATGGATTGGAAGGATATGTGTTCATGGCCTTTGCAGGCCTTCCAAGGCTGGTGAGCTTGATGTTCTTAAAATTCCGTTTGAACATTTGCAGACCAATAGTAGCGGGAAGAAAAAAAATAGAAAGGAATTCCTGTGAAGTGACATTATCTGAAGGAAAGGACGGGTATAGTTGTTTGAGTGGTGGAAACAGTATGGGTAATGGGAGGAAGAGAGAGAAATAAGGTGGGAGTGTCTGAGTGGAGATGACATGAAACCAGTCAACTTTGAGTAGCAGAGGTCATTATAGTAGTATCAGAAAAGGCAGAGAGAAGACAGCACCTCTGTGGGTCCAAGTTAGTGTATGTTAGTGACCAGCTTTATGTTAGTCACAGTTTTTGAGATGCAGTTTTTATGTATTTGAGTATTTCCCAATACTGAACTGTTGCAGTTTCAGTTCTTTTTGCCAGAAATTCAGCTGTGAAGCTGGTGTGTTGCACCTATATTTTATCCAGATGGCCTGAGGGTAGTAAGCAAGCTGTTGTAGGGTATGAACTTATGACTTAGTGGCCAATAATACAATATTCTAACCTCGTGGCCTGTGGCTGCTGCTGCTGCTGTCACCACCACCACCACCACCACCACCACCACCACCACCCTCTTCATCCTCTATCTCATCGTCGTCATAGTATCATTACACCCATTTTTCTAAGCCGATAAGGGTGGGACATTAAAAAAAAAAGAAGTAATTTTAACATTAGTTGTTTTTTTTCTAGGAAAACGTATTTGTGTTGATTTATTCTGTTTGTAAGGACATGTATATTCTTGAAGTCATTGTGTAATTAGAAGTGGATGTTAAGCACCAAGTGCTGATTTGAAATCATCATATCTTCATAACCCAAGGTACAAATAGAACCTTATTTTACCAATAAGCTAAAATGGTAGTACAGTAGTACCCCAGTTTTCGAACTACTCTGGTCAGGAATAAATCGTGCTTTATATATATATATATATATCATCATCATCATCGTTTAAAGTCTGCTTTCCATGCTAGCATGGGTTGGATGATTCAACTGAGGACTGGTGAAACTTGATGGCTACACCAGGCTCCAATCTGATTTGGCAGAGTTTCTACAGCTGGATGCCCTTCCTAACGCCAACCACTCCGAGAGTGTAGTGGGTGCTTTTACGTGCCACCGGCATGAAGGCCAGTCAGGCGGTACTGGCAACGGCCACGCTCAAAATGGTGTATTTTATGTGCCACTCGCACAAGAGCCAGTCCAGGGGCATTGGCAACGATCTCGCTCGAAAGTCCTTACACATGCTGCGGGCACAAGTGCCAGAAAGGCGACGCTGGGCACAGGTGCCATCACGATTTCGCTTATATATATATATATATATATATATATATATATATATATATATATATATATATAAAGCACTATTTATGATCAGAGGTGTTTGTAAACCGAAGTACTACTGTATTAAATGAATATGAGAAAGACAGGAGATAAAGCATGATTTATTCATAATCAGAGTTGTTTAAAAACCGAGGTAATACTGTATTACTTAATGATTTACTTCTCTCTCCTACCTTTCAGTCGATCAAGCAGACCCTTATGCTTTTGTTGCTGGTCAACATTTCAATGATGTTATAAAGCGATTTGGAGCTCCTATTATTGTTCTTAACTTGGTGAAGGTGAGCGTTCTGTAGCATTCAAATTTATACTCATTATTTCTTGTAATAGTTGTTTATTGCATTTTAAAGGGTTTTGTTTTTTATACGTGTCCCAACATGATCACATACATTTGTTAGAACCAATAAAAAAGTAATCCAATTAATTAAATTTAACTCTTTTGTTACCAACCCACTCAAGACTGTCTCTGATTGTACGATACATACTTCCTGTTTTAAAGTGATTTAAATTAAATGCTTCCATATAAATTTTGTGACAGTTTATGTTCTAAAAATCCACTCAGTAAGGACAGTTATTTTATTAAATTCTTCATCATTTTCAAAAATTATTGAAACAAAGGCTGTGTGTGTCAACATATATAGTACTCTTTTGTCTCATTTGTTGTCTGATTTCCTATGCTGTGTTTGATTACTCAGAGAGAATTTATACAATGACATAATCTTTATGGTCGTTTTTATTTTTATATTTATTTTAAAGTTTTTAATGGCTTAGTGAAAAGAAGAAGGACAGTACCTATGATCCCTTTTGTTAAGAGCCTTGGAAAATGAAGGGAGGTGGCAGCAAGTTGTCTCACATAAACCAAATGCTTGCAATTGAGTGGAGTCCTCTTCAGGCTCCTATGGGACAAGTGATGGTGTTAAATCAGGTGATGGATTAAGTCCGCCACCTAAAAATGGGAATCATTCTCTGACAGATTTCCATAGAGTTTCCATTTGTCATAGTTCACTCACAAGGCTTTGGTTGACCCAAGACTATGGCAAATGACACTTACCTAAAGTATCCTGTTGTGGGATTGAACCCCAAATTCCATAATTGCAAAGCAAACTTCTTAACTACAGAGCTATTCTTGACATACGTACTTTTTTACTGTCTGTTGGACTGAAAGCTTTAGGAATTACAATGCGGGTTGCACATTGTTGATGAAGTCACAATAAGATTGAAATGTGTCCTGTATTTTCTGGGAAAATTAGAATAATTTAGCTGTAGATTAATAACATTTTCTTCCTTACTGCATAATTATTTCTAGTTAACTTCTTAATGCTTTATATATCATTTAACTTTTAAAGATGGTTGTGTATGATGTGAGGAAGATTTTGCTGTTGTTTCTAGCATGTCAAGCAACCATATAAAAGCTAAGGCCTTTAATGGAGAAATATTCACCTATATGCCAGCATGGAAGGCGGATGTTAAACGATGATGATGATTATTCCATCACTCATGTTTTGTTTTTCCACACTCATTTGACTTGCTTGAAATAACACCCAAATTTTCCTCGAACTACACTTTACCATCTTAAGAAAAAAGATGCGTGTCAAAAATAATATACTCTTAGATACATCATGCCTCAAAATAGTAAAAGACAGGATGATCACTGTTAGAATGCCTTTCATCATAGATCAGTTGCATTAGAGTTGACTTTGGGTTAGACAATCAGACTACCGATTACAACTTCTGCTACTTCTCTCATTACATTTTAGTCTGTTAAGTACTTCTACTGTGTTCTTTATCATGCTTCAGTTTTTGAGTGTTTTCTATTTTCAGCGTCGAGAGAAACGGCGCCATGAAAGTATATTGACCAAAGAATTTATAAGTGCTATTGAGTATCTCAACCAGTTCTTAGCCTATTCACACAACATACAGTACATTGGTTTTGATATGGCAGGTGTTAGTAAGAAGTAAGTGAGAATCATTAAAATTTACTTTATTGCTTGTGATATCCATATATATAAGAAACAATAATGCAATATAATTGTGGTGTAATATAATGGTAAATGTATGGCAGTCTAGTGTAGTAAGTTTGGTGTTGATTAGACCTTAGACAATTCTGATCAAGCAGACACATGATCAAAAACTTTCAAACTAGTTTTTTTTTTTATTCAGATGTGGTGTGCGTCTAGGGCCACATTATCTTACATGTGTGTCCTTCCTTTAATCTTTTAGCATTTAAACCATCCAAAGCCAGCCCAAATATTCTACCTGTTTAATGTTTAAACTGGCCAGATCTGGCCTCTCATACTTGCCCAACAATGTCATTCTAAAGATAAACAACCACATCAAAATCTCAGAGCTATGAGGTAATGCATGATTAATTCCTAAAAATATGGATGAATAAGCCTTACATTTGACAAAATAATCTGAATGATAACATTCTTGCAAAACAAATTAAAAACAAAGAGGACGACTATAAACTCCATCACTGAAGTTGCAGAGAAGTCCACTAGGTGGCTTTGTATAAAGAAGGCAGATCAGTGGTTTGCTACTGCAGTGATGCAAGATGGGACTTGATTAAGTCCAGCCGAGTCAACTGGGCGAGGGGGTCAGCAGGATATACCTTAAAATTGTATATATATATATATATATATGTATAAAACACACACATGAGTGGGTACTGAAGAGTTCCTGGTTTTGGGTAAAAGAAAATACTAGAGGATCAGTTGATTATGTTTCTATCCCATATATTCCCCTCTCAGATTCACACACTTATTGCAGTCATCCTTCAGTTTTTCTAAGCCCTGTAAAAAAACTTGAAAGGTTGGGCTTTCAACCAGGCCTTTCACAATTCTCTTAAAGCCAGAAACTTTTCAGCACACCCTTGTGTGTGTA
>NC_068982.1:155196982-155200955 GCF_001194135.2 Octopus bimaculoides | reverse complement strand
GTATGTGTCTGTGAACACATGTGTAAAATGAATAATATAGGGGGACTTGTAAATTGTTTAAATTTCCTCATTTTGCTTTTAATTTCAGGAAAGATTGCAGTGTTATGGATCGTTTGGGCAAAATTGCAAAAAGCTGCATCAAACGTACAGGGTTTTATTTTCACTCCCCTTCTAATGTTCATGACGAATTATGGATGTCTGAACCGTAAGTTGACATGTTTTTCATGTTTAGTGGTGATGGTCGTGGTGGTGGTGGGGAAACCAGAATTGAGGATATTTTTGTAGCTTTGGAATAGGAACATAAATCTGTCTGAATTTTTTCACTAATTATATTTATGATAGAGAAAATTTTGGAAATAAGTAGGCAGAGGTGGGGAAATAAGATGGATTCTTGATTCTACCTCTACAAACAAAAGGAGCCTCTATATGGTTGCTGAACAGGAGCCATATCCTTTTCAAATATCGGGTTGTCTGGAAAGTTCATGCCGTTTTATAGTAGCTTACCTTTCGACTTATTTGCCATGAAACCACCTCAATTCTGCGAAAAGGGTATTTTCAAGTTAAAGGAAAAATAGAGATGCATTGTGCAACAAAATGGTTCATATTTGGTTGATTAAAAATGTAATGGCAAGTATTTATTGACCTTTTTCTTTCCTTTAAAAATTGGCACAAACTTTCTGGACAACCCAATAGAAGTTCTAGAAGAATGTATATTGGGGTGCAAAGATTGTTAAGTTCTTGGTAGTGTAAGTATGGTAAAAGAAATTGAAACAAATGGGATAAGTTTGTTGTTGTTTAGTTTCAGATCAATTCCCTTAAAAAATGGGAAGGATATGTTGGACAGTTCACTCCTAGATGACTGAAATAAAAAAGATATAATGATCATGGTTGGAATGCTTTTGATTATATTTCCTCTGTCAAGACTGACCTAGGGCTAAACAGCAATACAGCTAAAGCTATCGCCCATCCTGAAAAGTGCTGTGCATTTCTTCTTCTTTTTTATATGACTCAACCAAAAGATTAAAATCAGCAGCAGTGACTTTTCTGTTGGGTTTCTGTGCCTTGTAGAAGAGAGGAAGATCTTATCTTCAGACTGGAGATTTTAGTGTTAATGTCTGAAACAATAAACTCCATTAAAAGATACTCAAGGGTTAAGTGGGACGTTTTAAACTCAGTAGCAGATTTGGTCTAACATTTCCCATGAACAGGTACAGTCCATTTGATGAGCTTTTGCACATTTCCATTGACTCAGTATCATTCACAACAGTTGGGTTGAGCTGAGGCTGTTATAAAAATCACTTTCCTATGATACTGTATAGGGGGATTGAACCTGCTATCATGTGATTGTGAAGCAAATATCTGAATCACACAGTGTCCATTTTCTTTCACTGCTATGTCTACTATGTTACTTACTTCTCTATATGGTTGTTTAATCAGCTAGAAATAACAGCTAAATCTCCCTCAAATTGCATTCTACTATTTTAAATAAGATAATGTAGTTCTACATACACAGTTATTACCCCAAAAATATGATTGTCACAACTGTAATGTCTTTCATCATAAGTCTACTCAGTCAACAAGTTCATTCATTTCATCTGATTTTCCTTCTGCCATACTTAATATGTATCATTCTCTACATCTGTATAATGCACTTACCAGTCCTGCCATCCGAGAATTACAACTCCATCCCCCTAGAACTTTCATCCAATCTAGGTTTCTTGTTTTATATTAATAATCCTAATTTGACATGTATAAGGAGAAGACAGAGATGTTATAGGATTATTTCTTACACTTGACACTGAATAATATGTATGAAAAAAAAACAAACCTATTTATATAATGGTGTCCCAGCATGGCCTCAGCTGAATGGCTGAAACTACACTCCTTAAAATAATGTTTTTAGAACAGCTAAAGCACCATTTTACTATAACAAGCATGTCTATTCCCAAATTTTCTTTTCCTCAGCTCAAATTTTTGTGATTTTGTGGTCTTCTTTCTCATCTCTTTGCTTAATCCTTTTGATGTCATTCTACTTGAGATTTTTTTCTGTTCCCATGATACAAAACTGTTTTAAAAAATTTATATTAAAATTACAACTGGTTTAAAAAGCTACAGGGCTGGAGATGCAATTTATTTTCAAGGCTCATCAATCTTAAATAAGATCTTCCACATCATTGAGGTTATAGAAAGTTTTAACAACAGAAACATTTTTCTTTATCCAAACCTTTATTCCATTCTATTTTTTAGATTTTTGTTGTGATTTTGTTTTGTCTTACATATATGCGATATTATATACTCTTTCTCAGTATGTCATGGCTTTCAGGGAAATTGATAACATAAATTAAATAATAATTTTGTGTAAGAAACTTTCGTTATGATATATTCTGTGAATAATGACAAAGTTACTGGAGGTGCAATGGCCCACTGGTTAGGGCAGTGGACTCACAGTCATAGGATCGCGGTTTCGATTCCCAGACCGGGCGTTGTGAGTGTTTACTGAGCGAAAACACCTAAACTCCACGAGGCTCTGGCAGGGGATGGTGGCGAATCCTGCTGTACTCTTTCACCACAACTTTCTCTCACTCTTACTTCCTGTTTCTTTTGTGCCTGTAATTTAAAGGGCCAGCCTTGTCACATTGTGTCACGCTGAATATCCCCGAGAACTACGTTAAGGGTACACGTGTCTGTGGAGTGCTCAGCCACTTGCACGTTAATTTCATGAGCAGGCTGTTCTGTTGATCGGATCAACTGGAACCCTCAACGTCGTAAGCGATGGAGTGCCAACAACAACACTGTACTAAATCCCTCTAAGTTTTTGATTATTTTGAAAATTAATTGAAACATCTGGATTTTGTATTTCATTAGAAGTATACTCAGGAAGGGGTTTTAAAAAGCATATGAAACAAATAAGTGTTTACTTTTAGTGATAAAAATGATTCTTGTCCTTAAGGCTTTTCTGTTTTGTCATATTGTCTTCAGACTTAAAGGAATTCGAGGAGTAAAGACCGAATATGGAAAAAAGCAAACTGGAGTAGTGAGAACAAACTGTGTTGATTGCCTTGATCGCACAAACACAGCACAGTTTGCTGTTGGCAAATGTGCTTTGGGATATCAGGTAACTACTATTTCTAAGTAAACAATTGTATTATTTCTGAGTTGTGTGTGTTCGGCTTGTGACCTGATCTGATTTGCTGAAACTGTGACAATCCTGATTTACTGTAGGGGTGGGGGTCAGTAAAATAAGTACTTGTTAAATATTGCAACTTATTGACTACATGCCTCCCTCTGAAAATGTATTGCTTTGTGTCTAATTATGTTAGAATTTATTATTATTATTGTGTTTTGGCTTTGCTTTAATTTATACAAGTTGCACTCAAATCCCAGCCAGAGATGTGAAGGGACAACAAGGTTTTACATCTAAAGATGCTAACAGGTGAGGTACTGTGAAATTGAAAATGCTGATTTCTATGAGAGAAAAGAAAAAAATCAGTGCAATATATCAATACTTCAATGCATCCTTTCAGATCATTTTTCCTTAGCCACCTCCAGGTGTTGGTCTTGTCTTTACCTTTTACATTTTTTTTCAGTTGTATGCTATGGGAGTTAATTCTAGCCCCAATTTAGAATATGATACAGACTGTGTAAGGTAAGAACATTTTTTTTATTATTTCCTGTTGTATCATTCTCTTTGTCATTGTTGTCCTGTTCTCACCGCTGCCACCAATGTCTTTATCATCATCATCATCAGTTTATCTTTGCTTTTACAATGCTTGCATGGATTGGACAAGTCTCACAGTACCTCACAGCTTGTTGGTCCTTTGTCATGCAGTAACAGAGAAAAATTGCCAACTTTGTTGTATTGTTGTGAAGCACTGAACTTCCTTAAAAGCCCCTTGGGGTTTAGGAGACATTGGTTTGATTTATGACGAAGGGAAATGACCAGTCCTCCTCCTCCTCCTCCTCCTCCTCCTCC
>NC_068982.1:155194834-155196898 GCF_001194135.2 Octopus bimaculoides | reverse complement strand
CCTCCTCCTCGTCATCATCGTCATCATCATTGTTTAACGTCCACTTTCCATGCTGGCATGGGTTGGATGGTTTGACTGATGACTGGCAAGCCAGGAAGCTGCACCAGGCTCCAATCTGATCTGGCAAGATTTCTACAGCTGGATGCCCTTCCTAATGCCAACCACTCTGAGAGTGTATTGGGTGCTTTTCACATGCCACCGGCATGGGAGCCAGTCAGGTGGCACTGGCATCGACCACACTTGCATGGTGCTTTTTTACGTGTCACCACTGGTCATCACTGGTATCTGACCATTATGTACCCCACACCTGTTCACTCTTAATTTCCTGAGTATTCAAAAATTACCTGCTAGCAAGATCATTATTACTTCTCTTTTGCAAATTCCATTATGTCTAATTATGCTTAGACAGCTTCAAACCACAACAGACATAATTACATTAACCCATTGCTTGGTTTAACACTAAAATATATGTGTCCATTATGCTTTAAATCTGTAAGGTCTTTCATTGAAGTATAGAAATCTCGATACTTTGATATACTATTTCCTACTGCAGTAACCTATAAGTCATTATTTCTTCCTCCATTTCAATTCACCAGTCTTTGAGGTTCTGTGATGATCATAGTCACTATTCTTCTTCTTTTCATAAAGCCATAAAAAAAAATATTATTAATAATTTGCCTTTTATTCAAGAACCAAAGCATTTAATTTTTAAAACCATTTTTATTTCATAGGAAAGTTCAGTTATTTTAGTTGCTATGAGGAGTGTATTAACTAATGTTTTGGTGCTTGCTCTTTGTCTGTAAATGAAAGTCAGAGAAAAAGTGGTGTGGTGAGACAAAGAGCAAATCCAGAAACATATTCTACATTCTGCGCAGCAAGTAGACTCAGCAATCTCTCTTATAGACTAATTATTGCTGTCACAGAAAATCACCAATTTCCTTGGATTCCAGATGTTTTACTTTGCATTTATTTTATTGTATTCTGTTTACTTCTTTTAGAATGTTGGAAAAACTATATGAAGACCAAGGAAACACATTAGCCCTTCAATACGGTGGCTCTCAGCTGGTACACAGAATCAAAGGTTACCGCAAAATTGCCACCTGGACATATAACTCTCGAGATTTGGTTCAGACCATATCTCGTTACTATAGCAATGCATTCTCTGGTAAGTTACTGAGCCTGTATCTTTGAGTGAAAGTAAAAAGATAAATGAAGGAACATCTCTAAAGCATCAGATTCCTCCTTACTACATGGTATAAAAATAAAGGTGAATGAGTCTCTGTCAGTTTCAATGATGAGATTTTGGTTAACTTAATTCCCTGCTCATTGAATTAGCATGTAAGTATCTGAGTATTCCACACGCACACACAAGCATGTATATCCTTAACATTTGTTTCAGACAGAATCAACATGGCATTGCATTGTGTGTGAATTATAAGTTCAGTTCATCTGGTGGCTTTCCACTCAATTTGTGTATATATCCTGTTTCATTCAAGAAGCTTGGGTCAGCTCAAGTTAATGATAAAAGATACTTGCTGAAGATGATATACAATGGGATTAAACCTGAGATCTTGTGATTGCAAAGCAAACTTTTTTATCTTCTGGTCATGCTGTGTTCACCACATGACATACAAACTTGCCCAAATTCACATACTTCTGTGTATAATTTTTGTTGTCACAAACCAGCAACACCTTCCTCTGAATCTGTTTCCTTTTCACCTGTTTCAATTATTAAACTTATCTTGTTAATGAATTATCATTTCTCCTTCTTCAACAAATTCTTTTCTTGACTCTTATTATATGCTGGTATTTCTTGTAACCAGATGCCGAGAAGCAGCAATCAATTAATTTATTTCTTGGAGTTTACAGTCCAAACTCTAGAACACCAAATTTATGGGAACTCTCAACTGATTACTATCTTCACAACCCTGACTGTTTTGGAAAGAAGTTGCTTTCAAGAAAGAGGTAAAATGCTTAACTACATTTGTTTACGGTCTTATATAACAAAAAAAAAAAAAATCCCTGCTTACTCTGTTTTAACATAGCTTTTCATCACTATCATCA
>NC_068982.1:155169782-155193950 GCF_001194135.2 Octopus bimaculoides | reverse complement strand
ATATATATATACCGCCTGATTGGCCTTTGTAGGGTTTTCGAGCGAGATCGTTGCCAGTGCCCCTGGACTGGCTCTTGTGCGGGTGGCACATTAAAGACACCATTTCGAGCGGGTGACACGTAAAAGCACCCACTACACTCTCTGAGTGGTTGGCGTTAGGAAGGGCATCCAGCTGTAGAAACACTGCCAAATTAGATTGGAGCCTGGTGTTGCCATCCGGTTTCACCAGTCCTCAGTCAAATCGTCCAACCCATGCTAGCATGGAAGGCGGACGTTAAACGATGATGATGATACACGTATTCTTCTGCATATTTACATACACATAAACACTTCCTCACAGAACTGTGCACAGTTCTCATATTTTAAAGCTAAAAATAATAATAAAATGATGTGTTTTATTCACAAGTCTCCTTAATATCAACCATTTCACCTGAAAGCTGTGTAGCTAAATGTAAAACAACCTTTCTTTGCTTCCCTGAGCGTCTTTTAATACTTTGCATTTACTACATCCTTGTATTGTTGTTTTCTTCTTGTGTTTTTTTTTTCATTTTATTTTGTATTACCTAACCTATTACTTTTTAATGGTTTGGTTTCGAGTTGTACTCATGCTCTGGTGTTGTTCCTTGTAGCCTTCAAAGGTCCACTGAGGGTGGTGTGTCTTTAGCTTGAACATTTCTAAATATTTGTCTGCAGGAAACATATTGGTGGGAAAGGAATTCTTGAAAGGTGATATAGGGAAAAAGGTTAGCGTGGCACCATGAGACACAATTAGAGACAAGGTTAGCACCATGAGACCTAGTCAGGGTGACAGAGGAGCTCTCCAACTTGCTAGTTCAGAGGAGCAGAGGATGATGTAGTTGTAGGGTTAGAACAAAGAGGGAGATGATGAACAGTGTCTGTGGGCCAAAGATCATAATATTAGTTTAACTATGCGTTTCCTTTTATATTATAATTTACTAAATCTAACCTTTATCTTACTTTCAGCTACTGTCAGTGGTGGGATCCCAATGTGCCATACCATCTACCTTTACCACTAGATGAAGGTAAGTCAGCAGCTTGGAGAAATTTATTTAAAATTTTTGTTTTAGTTTTTGAAACCAAACAAATTCATTGAACAGTAACTTTACATTGTTAGATTATTTTTACTATTTTACATCAACCGTTTTTTATCATGCTGATGAAACTATTTTGTTTTTGTGCATAATTAGTACTACATTATTCAATGTGTGCACAATAAGAAGTTTTGCTGCTATATCTAGCAAGTTGAATGACTATGTCAAAGCTCTGTTGTTGACATGTAGGTAGTTGGTTGCATAACTTGATGCTATCTACATATCCAATGCTAAACACACATACACAAACATATCATCATAATTTTTATGCCTGCTTTTTCCATACTGGTATGGATTGGATGAGATTTCTTGGGTCAGTATTGTATGAGTTTTGCCACTGGAATTAGCAAATAGAACCCAAGAGCTGGGACATAAACCAATATCACTGTACTCTAGTGGTGTCAATATGAGGCTATTTGAAGACTAACACACATGCACGTATATGCGTGTGTGTGTGTGTGTGTGTGTGTGTAGTATATATATATATATATATATATATATGTATATTATAGGTGGATATATGCTTTAGTACAGTTCATCTTCATCATCATCATCATCGTCCGTTTCCCATGCTGGCATGGGTTGGACGGTTTGACTGGGGTCTGGCAAGCCAGGAGGCTGCGCCAGGTTCCAATCTGGTCTGGCAGTGTTTCTACAGCTGGATGCCCTTCCTAATGCCAACCACTCTGAGAGTGTAGTGGGTGCTTTTTATGTGCCACTGGCATAGGAGCCAGATGGGGTGAGGGGGCTGGCATTGACCACATTCGGATGGTGCTTTGTACATGCCACTGAAATTTCATTCTCATGTTGTTGGGTCAACTGAAGTTTATGTTGGAAGATACTTGCCCAAGGTGGATTTGAACCCAAAACCATGTAGTAGTTGTAAAGTGAATCTCTTCACTACACAACCATACCTGCATGCTACATCATATATATGTCAGGCTCTGTGCAGCTTCTGTTTACCAAATTCTATTCACAAAGTATTGGTTAACTTGAAGCTCAAGTAGAAACATTTGCTCAAAGCACCATGCAGTAAAGTCAAACTTAGAACCATGTGGTTGTGAAACAAACTCTTTAATCATACAGCTATACCTATGCTGATGTCTTGTTAGTTTTAATTAAGCTAAGCCTCAGGTTTAGCCTAATTAACATTCATCTGGGAACTAAAATTCTTTCAGAGTTGGTACGATGAGTCAGCCAAGAGGAGCAATGCTCATCCATACACTTCTTTTTGTTACAGAGGAAAAAGGATTAAACGACCAATTGCATGTTTCTGTGAACAGAAGAACAGATGAGTGTGTGGATGAATTTGCAGAACATTATCATCCTTATGAATTGACATCATTGGAAGAGCTATTTGCTTTTACACTCACCCATTCCATAAGGTAAGGAACAATTTCGTAGGGTAAGGTAGGTGGATGAACTTTGCAGTGTTTCATCGTTGTGTTCTTGATGTTGTTTTACTCCAAATCCACTCTATCTAGCAGACTTATGATCAAAGATGTTCCCAGCCTTGACCTTCCATCTTTTATTCAGACATCATCCAATATATTTTTCCTTGTTGTTGTTTAATCCCTTTCCCACTTCACAAACTTGTTTATTTAGATCTAGCAGACCCGTGTTCCTCAAAGACATTCCCAAACATTACCATTTATCCTGTCTTTTATTCAGAGACATAGTGTTTCTAGGACTACTTTATCCATTAATGGTTGTTTTGTTAGAGCTTCAAAGTATATCAGCATCTTTTCATCATGATCTCTTTGATGAATGGCACCACTCCCACCACCATCGCCACCTTAAATACTATGTAACCATCACTGCCCCTTCCCCTCAAAACATCACCACTAACCTATCTTGTATTTGTTTCTGTCATTTTGCACCCAGGCTGACTCTGCTTTTCACCATTACAAGATTGTGAAAATAATATATATAACTTTTGTTTTTAAGCTAAAACTTCATAAATTACAAGTACTAGTTTCTGGTTCCTAATTCTTTGAGGATTACCAACATTAAACTAGCAGTTGTAACTTATGAAGTTTCAGCTTTAAATTAAAAAAAAACATAACCCCAAAACTATAAACTCTTGTTCTTATAGTTAGTACTTTTTGAAATCTAGTTTGTAAACATGAGTTTACCTAAATGAATATTATTACAGATATTATTGTTTCATAAGAATTTAGAAACTTAAAAAAACAAATATTTACATACTATTATTTACAGCTTTATCAAATTTGAATTCCACTGTAGTCCATATGTGTGTCATCATCATCATCATCATTGTTTAACGTCTGCTTTCCTTGCTAGCATGGGTTGGACGATTTGACTGAGGACTGGTGAACCAGATGGCTACACCAGGCTCCAATCTGATTTGGCAGAGTTTCTACAGCTGGATGCCCTTCCTAACGCCAACCACTCCGAGAGTGTAGTGGGTGCTTTTACGTGCCACCGGCACGAAGGCCAGTCAGGCAGTACTGGCAACAGCCACGCTCAAAATGGTGTATTTTATGTGCCACCTGCACAGGAGCCAGTCCAGCAGCACTGGCAACGATCTCGCTGTGTGTTTAATGATTATATAATGATTTAACTTCCTGATGTCTAATTGTCTATGTGGTTGCTTCAATCTCTTGTATTTCATTTACTCAAGGAATGTGATGCCTAAACATGCCACAGATTACAGCCCATTTTCCATTCGTGTCAACCCAGAGCGACCAATTGATGACCAGAGGTAAGGAATTTATTGTTTTTTTTTATGTAGGAAGCTTAATAGATAGAACAGCAGATGTGCACTATTAATATAACATGATTATCATTACTTTGATGACCAATATTTTATGATTTACTGAAGAAGTGACCCTTTTGCAGGGTCTCTGAGATTAAAAGGGGCAATTTGTTTAAGAAGGAAATCATACAAAGATTGAGTAATCCTGACACTGGATATCTGGTATGAATGTTTCTGACAGAGTGGACCAAAGGGCACACAAAGATCAGGTGGTGGTATTAAATTGGACAACGTACTAAGTCTACCACATGTACTAGGTACAGTTCCTCTGATGGTCTTTTGCACACTCTATTCATGCAATTGTGTTGGAAAGGCTTGGGTTGATCTGAGTCTATGGCAGAAGACCCAAGATGCTGCATAGTGGGATCAAACTTAGAAATACATGACTGTAAAGCAAATATCTTAAGCATATGCGATGTCAGCGCTTGTGCTGATGATAATCATGATCATTATGATAATGGTGGTGATGATGACAATGACTTCCTGCCTTGACTTGAGTCATTAAGTCCTGATGGGGTCGTAACATATAACATATCTTAGGCATCTAAATTTGATAGGACCCATCCCTCTCTGAAAGAGACAGAAAGGGAGAGAAGAAGAAGAATGTTTATCATCAACCTGATTAAAACTATTTTTAAAAATGTAATATATCATCATCATCGTCATCATTTAACATCTGTTTTACATGCTGGCATGGGTTGGGCGGTTTGACTGAGGTCTGGGAAGCCAGTGACTGCACCAGGCTCCAATCTGATCTGGCTATATTTCTACAGCTGGATGTCCTTCCTAATGCTGACCACTCCGAGGGTGTAGTGGGTGCCTTTTACGTGCCACCGGCACAGGAGCCAGTCAGGCGGCCTGGCATCGATCACGTTTGGATGGTTCCTTTTATGTGCCACTGGCATGGGAGCCAGTCAGAGGGCACTGGCATTGATCATGTTCAGATGATGCATTTTACGTACCACCGGAACGAGAGCCAGTCGAGGGGGGGGGGACTGGCCAATGCTATGATTTTGGTTTTATTTGACTTAAAATGTAATATATGTTTCAAAATAATAAAGATGACTGATGATGCTGTGTTCTTCTATTCTTTTTCCAGTCTTGAAGCATCAATAAGTAACAAAAGTGAACCTGCAAATGCTTCCAATCTCATTGGGAGTGGGAGTGGAGGAGGAGGAGGTAACAGTGGAGGCAGTGAAGCAGGTAGTCGTGTTGGAGGAGGAGGAGGTGAAGACAGTCTTAGTAGTAGTGAGAGTGATGAAGTGGATGGTGATGTTGACTTCTCTGATGATTCCAACTCTGATAATTCAACAATAGAAAACAAACAGATTTCTTTTAAGGTAAACCATACCTGTTTCCTTCTTTGTTGCTTTTTTATCTTTGATTCTTTCTCTGATGAACAGCTGAAGTTTTACACTGTTGTTTCTTGGAAGAATGGAGTGTATGGTAGGGAGATTCAGGATATCTTTATCTTTTACTTGTTTCAGTCATTAGACTGTGGCCATGCTGGAGCACCACCTTGAAGACCCCAGTACTTACTTTTTTTTTTAAAGCCTGGTACTTATCTATTGGTTTCTTTTGCTGAACTGCTAGGTTATAGGGGCATAAACACACCAACACCAGTTGTCAAGCAGTGGTTGGGGACAAACACAAACACAAATATATATATGACGGGCTTCTTTCACTTTCTGTCTACCAAATCCACTCACATGGCTTTGGTTGGCTCAAGACTATATTAGAAGACACTTGCCCAAGGTGTCATGCAGTGGGACTGAACCTGGAACCATGTGGTTGGGAGGCAAGCTTCTTACCATACAGCTATGCCTGCACCTAGTGAATTATTTTTTTAGATAGCTTCATCAGAAGGAAAAAGGCAGTACCCTTTATGGCTGATCGGAGATGTTATCAGACTGGATTCGTAACCCATAAGCTCTTCTGTGCAGTTCCCATCTATGAAATTATTCTCACAGGACTTTGGTTGATCAGAAGATATGATAGGAGACACTTGTTCAGATTGCTATACAGTGAAATCAAAATCTGAGTCTCCATATTTGGTAGATGGAAACTGAAAAGATCCTGTCATCATTATCATCATTTTAACATCTATTTTGCCATGTTTGCATAAAGTTTCTGAACCTTGTTGTGAGACAAATTTCTTCACCATAGAATCATGCCCCGTCACACATACATGTATATATAATTACAGCAGTAAACTAAATATATAAGTAATCACAACAGTAATAATAATTATGAATTATCTCTTTGGTATGTCATTAAATATAAAATATATTTTTCTTTCTTGTATTTTTATTTTTACTTTTAGTCTTCAGTTGGATATTTCTTCAATTACTTCTGACTTCATTTTAATAGCTTAGCCAGAGAAAGATTCTCTTTAGGGCTTCCATTGCAGACAGGATAAAGGGAATCGCTTATCTTTATACTGGAGACTTGACCTCAATGCTTTCCATGTAACTAAATTTGTTAAAGTGAGTGATGGATTAAAACTCCTTGTGTTATCTTCTAATATAGTTTTCTTGGATGTTTTCTTTTTAGGATGTTTTCCCAACTACAAAGCAGGTTTATGATTTTAACATCAACCAGCCTTCAAAACAAGGATTGTGTATCTATGAAAGGTATGTAAAAAACTGCATCCAGAGAAAGGTCACTTGACCAGTTGGAATTCAATCACTAATAGATATGCTCTAGCATGCTGTCTCTTCTGATTTTTTTTCTTTTGCTACTATAATGACCTCTGTTTCTTGGAATTGGCTGATTTTATACCCTTACCGCTGGGTATTTCTGTTCTATTCATCTTTCCACTCATAGTGTTTCCATCCCCATGACCCCACACTGACCATTATTACCAGTCCTTTCTTCCCTTGAAATCCTTGGTCACTAGTCTTGGAGGGTCTACAATTCATGGGCAATGTGTGTTCTTCCAAACACAAAGAAAACAAAAACTGAAATTGGTTGAAATTTTATGGTTTTTCTTTACTTGGACCTTTCTTTTCTAAATAGGTATGCCCAGTTTGGAGATAGCTGGTATAAACCACCGTCAATTCAAGACAAAAATACCAGAAAGATAACCGATCAATTGTAAGTAGTATCCCTTATTTCTAATTACAATCTTTTTATCTTTTCCTATTACTATCATCATTATTTTACACTCTTTAGTCCATGTTTGAAAGGTCTTCTCCAGCATCTCTCTCCACTTGCTGCAATCATTTGCCATCTCCTTCTTGGGAATGATTATCCTGAGACCAATTTTTCCGTATCTTTTGCAAGCTCCTTTCAATCTATTCTTCTTGTTTGTAATGTTTATTATTCCTGCACATCACACAAAGTCTGCTTTTTCTGTTAACCTTCTTGTGGTTCTGCTGTGCCTCTTGTATGTCCATAGCTTTCACTAGGTTTACCAATATGGAATTTCTGCTATTACTTTATCTGAATATCGAATAAGGCCATTTCACTGAAGGGAGTAAAGTCCTGTTTTCTTACTAGAACTTTGCTAGGCCCTTTGATTCCAGATTTTGCTCCTACAAATGGAATTTCTTTTCTAATTCTACTACAAATTCCTTTATAAGAATGAAGTCATCAAAATATGGTAGTTTCCAAGGGCTAGTAGTTTTAAGTTACTCTGTGTTATGGTGAGCTATGATAAATGGAAGGGGACTGAAAACTGATTTCAGGTGAACTCTTTGCATACTAAATTTGTTACTAACCCTCATGTTACTGACAGCACCACTTTACATGGTTTGTATGACTCACACAAGTCATTTGCCTTGTCTTATCTTGCTCAGAGACCTCTGGATCACTGAATCGAAGCCCTTGTCAAAGTTTTCTCCTGTAAAATAACTTACTTTTAGCTAAATACTTCTCCTGCAGTTGTCTTACTAGGATAGAGTGCATCAGTAGTACTCTCTGGCACAAAACCAAACTGAATCTTATTTAGACTAATTGTCTACATAATTAATTGAACTGTAACACTTTCTGTAACTTTTATGTCCTGGTCCAGCAATTTGAGACCTCTGTAATTACTTCTGTCTATGGCAGCTCCTTTACTCTTCTAACAGTTGACTCTAATGCTGTCACACCAATCATTGTGTATGGCACCTTCCTGTACTACCTGATGTGTAACTACAGTAATTCCTGATGGAGTTGAGGCTTTGTGTATTTTTATATCTTTAATTGCTCTATCTGTTATACTTCTGTCAACTAGGATAGCTGGTCTCTATGTTGGGAAGAACTTGTTCTCCCATGCTTTCTCCACATATAGTAACCTTTCATAGTCGAATTTCTGTTTCTCTTTTCAGAATCGTTAGGTGCGAGTGTACTACAACAGTTTTAGATAACAAAAGATTTTAAAACGTAATAAATTGAAAAAAAAAAAAAAAACCTTCCATAAGTGAATATAACAATGTACCTACTTTCTAAATGCTTTTATTCAACCATGGTGTAATTAATTGTTAGCTTATTTGTTTATTTTCAGATGGGAAATGAGTGCCTTCAAGCTGGATAGTGTTTACCAAGTGGAGTTACCTCCCGTGAATAAAATGTCTGACCAAATTTACACATCTTACGTACTTTGCGGAAAACACGGCCCTGGTCCACCAAAGGCAAAAGATATGGAAACTTACAGGAGATATTTATATTGTAAATATCGATAAAAATACCCCGGTCAAACCATGCTAAATACCAACAATATATAAGCAAAAACAAAATCATTTAAAATGTTTTGCTCTATTTATCTAAATTTTTACGTAAAATGCCAATAAAAGAAAAAAATATGCAAGTTTGTTACCTCTGTGACTACTACATTTTATGTTACTTAATTCGTCTTTTGTGTTACGGATCAGGTGTACAGTTATATTGTGTACTAGAGCAATGTACTTACCCCTACTTAAAATGATTTTTTATGTCTGTATTGTCATGTTGGCATGGGTTGGACGAGACAGTGTTTTACAACCAGATACTCTTCTTAATGCCTATTCTTTTAGTTTCATCTTGCAATATGATGTACCTATTCTAAAAATCGAGCTACCCACAAGCCAATAAGGGAACTTTTGGGATTGTCAATTCATATTAACTTCTAGATCAGCCTTGATTAATTAGACTTATGATCAATGGTCATCTTGACCATCTGATCTTATGGATGTTTTTATTTTATTTAATGTATACTTTCACAAGATATTAGGTTGTTATTTATAGCTAGCCAAGTGACCCATGTAGAGATTCCCTCATTAGGGTGTTATTTCATGTGTTTTGAATTTCAGTACAATAGACATTTCAGTCTTCTTTACTCAATCCAAATGGTTACCAGATATTTCCTGTGATAGACAAGCACCCTGTTTAGGTGAAACCTTGCTCTTTACAATCCACTTAGCACTGCAGAAAGCAGAATCCTAAAGTTAGGAATAAGTTCAAATTAAAGAGAAACACAGATAGAAGAAAACAGTTTTCACAGCTTAAGTCTGAAGTATAACAAAATATCAAAAGTAATTGTTTATGTTTTATTTTCCTTTCATATCACCTCAGCAAACATGACCCAATAAATCAATCCTTTGGTGTCATGAAGGAAGATAAAAGGCAAGCTATAGTGTGGACCAAAAGTACCTGGCTATTCCCTGGTAGTATCAATGCTGTTTGATAGTGATGAAAGAATCAGGTGATGATCTTCAGTCAACAACTGTTGAAGGGAATCAACAAGTTATATATAAAAATATAATAGACAGCTTTTTTGAATCTGTTTTAATAGAAAAATTAGTGAACTTTTATTCTCTTTTGGATCACAATTGGTTGTCAGATGTTTTATCATTGTTAATATCATCATTCAAGTTATTAACAATGTTTTACATTTTGTTTTTTCTCTCATTAAGTTTGGCTAACATTTCAGCTCTGAGACTTCAACTCCACTGAATTTATTGCTTTATACTTAAGTAAGAGACTAGGTTTTGCTTGTAGAACCAGGCCACATGACCTTTTAGTAGGTATACATTTCTGTAGTACTTTGAAATTTACATAAGTTGCTTTTAATGTTTTGTTTTCAACTGATTCAGTAGTAATTTTAACAGGTTTTGCTGATAGATCTTGACTCTTTTGAAGTGGGTTCACTTTCTTTGGCTCTGACTGTCCACTTTTATGAGCACTGGAAGTTTTGATACTATCATATTTGATCTTTTTGGAAATTTTGTTTGATTCTGTATAACCAGAAGCTTTAGTAGTGGCATCAATAACTCTTTTCCCTTTGGAAACAGAACTGGATTCCAAGTTGTCATCTTTGGAATCATTATATTTTAACTTTTTAGAAGTGATATTTGATTCTGTACAATTTAAATCTTTAGGTATGGACTTAGAGACCACATTTTTTTTTGAAACACTAATTGATACTGATTTGTGACAGTTTTTGGATATAGAATCTGGAACCACGAGTTCTTTAGAACTAGTATATGAAACTGATTTGCTACAGTCTTTGGATATTGAATCAGGAACTGTAGGTTCTTTGGAAACAGTACTTGTCATCAAATTGCTCTGGTCTTTGGACACAGAACCAGGAGCTGTAAATTCTTTGGCAACATTACTTGATTTTATGTCATAATTTTTGGGTGTAAACCTGTCCTTGAATTGTTTGGAAATCTGACTTTTGTTTGCTTTATTTTTTGCTGCTTGCTTACTTTGAGGAAATTTTTGTCTGGTTTGGTTTAAATAACTGTCATTCCATTCAAATTTCTTGTGGTTACGACAAAATTTTGAAGGATTTACAGTGATGATGTAAAAATTGTTAAGAAAAAATATTTTCATTAAAACAAAATCAACAAAGGCAACATCATACAAATAGCCAGAAATAAAGATATGCACTATACTTTCAAATATTACATTATCAGTGCTATCATTTGGGATGAGAGAGAGAGGAGTATTCAACACAACCCAAATTTAAGTCTTTGGTGCTTATATATAAGAAATCAATATCAATGAGAACTTGCAAACTCTGGAATGAATCAAACATTTTCACTTGTAGTTTAACAAAATATTTTCATGAGAACAATTTCTGAAGTTTTAGAAATGTAGATGGGATTAAAAGCTGAGAAAATCAAGTTAAACTTCAACTGTATTTATCATATCATTATGGAAGGATACAATAATAAACATATATATATCATCATCATTTAGCATCAGCTTTCCATGCTGGCATGGGTTAAACAGTTTGACTGAAACTGGTAAGCTGGGGAGCTGCACCAGGTCCTAATATGATTTGACATGGTTTCTATGGCTGGATGCCCTTCCTAAAACACCAACCACTCCAAGAGTGTAATAGGTGATTTTTATGTGTCAGTTACATGACACTGGCATTGGCCACAACTATGATTTCACTTGTCTTCTCAAGCACAGCATATCGCTAATATATATGTGTGTTTACATATAACCATCATCATCATTTTACATGTGCTTTCCATGTTGCCATGAGTTGGGCAGTTGATTAGCAAAATCATTTGGAGAAAATGTCATGTGACCTCTTTACATTTTGAGTTTTAGATCATGTCAAAGTCAACATTGTCTTTAGACACAAGTATAGTAGTGTGGTTAAGAAGTTTACTTCTGAAGCACATGGTTTGAGTTCAATCTCATTGCCTTGTGAGTGAATTTGGTTGACAGAAACTGTGCAGAACTGTAGTGTATGTGTGTGCATGCACACAAGTTCCTGTATAATGTTTACTTATCACCCTGCATAATCAAGTGCAGAGCTACAAACTGAAGTTTATTATCAAATATACATACACGAGGGAACCTTTCTGCAGTCACTGAACTTGCTAGAAATAACAGCAAAATTTCTCTCAAATCATATCCTACTATCTTCAGAAAAAAAAGTACACATTGGATTATGTAGTCTTAGGCATGCTTTGAATATAAGATGAGATATTCATGGCTTCATCTTCCAGTTGAGGTGGAAATAAGATAGGTAATATACATCAATTACAATCCTATTTTTGATCAGCCAAATACCAATATAGTGACCTAGGAAGAAAGCTCTTTGAGATAAAAATAATCTACAGTTACTTGAATGAAAGATTTGAAGTGTTTTCACTGAGAAATTAATGTATCCAGATACTACTGTCATAAGCTAAAAAGTATTTTGTGTTTTAGCAGCACCAACATGCTTCATTAGAAAACTTAAATAACAAATAGCCTTAACAAAATAAACCTCAAAAAGAAAATAGTTAACTGAAAGGATATTTTCCATCTGTTTTGTCGGATTCTCATTATTGGAAGTGCTTGTCCATACTTGACCCAATCCTGGAAAAACAATAGCAATATATTATCATTGGTTTGTCTGCTGAAAACAGTCCATTGTATTTATGCATTTCACACTAAGAGTTGTTGAAGCATGGAACAAACTACCTGCATCAGTTGTTAGTTGCTGAGACATTGCATCCTTTAAAACTTCCAACCTTCCAGAAAATTTGCCACATGATGGTTCTTAATGAGCATCACCATCATACAAGTGATATTGTTTGTTTTGAGTTTTTCACTGAAAACTTGTCTGGTCACGGGAAATCTTACCTTGCTTAGAAACAGGTGAAGGTGAGCAACAGGTAAGGCATCTAGTCATGGAAAATCTGCCTCAATGAATTCCATCCGATTCATGCAAGTCGAGAAAATGATTGTTATCATTTAATGCACATGTTCCATGCTCGCATGGGTCGGCAGGATCCAGTGGGTCTGAGGATTGCATTGTGCTCCAATGTCAGCTTTGGAATGGCTTCTATGGTTGTATGCTCTTCCTAATACCAACCAGTTTACAGAGTGTACTGGGTGCTTTTTTCTTGTGGCATCAGTACTGAGGAGATACAATGCAGCTTGCAAGACTAAGATGCTCTTTGACTGAACAAGGTGGCTTGATACTAGGAGATAAGAGGTTAAAGTATGAGAGAAGGGGCCAGAACAAAACAGGTTTCTTGCTATAGAGGCTACCCATATTATAGAAAAGAGGTGGGAAGTGACATGGGTGGAGCTGGAAAGAGATAAAATAGTGTTGACAAGGTGTCAGGGTGGACCTTCAACATATGAGGTGAGTAGAAGTGAGTGGGTGGAATTTGCAAGAGTATATGGGAGAGCAGATGGTTACAGATGGGGAATGGGTGAGGGGTGAATATAATGAAGAACAGGCGTTAAGGAATGATAAGTGGGGAGACTAGGTGACAGCTGTTGAATCTAGGTTGAATGGTGGATGTAGTGGATATGAGGTGGAGATGTGGGGAGCTAGAGAGGAGTAAGAAATAACTGACACTGCAGAAAAAGGTATGGGCTGGGAGAGAAGAACAATAGAATAATAATAATGGTACAACAAACAGGGGATGGATGAGAGAGAGATTGAGATGATGTGTAGTTGAGAGTGATCAATGTAATGTGTTAGTGGAAAAGACAGTATTAAGAATGATGGAAAACAAGTAAAATGGTTCTGTGTAGTAAGAAAAGTGGATGTAAAATCTATGATGGACATCATCATCGTCGTTTAACGTCCGCTTTCCATGCTAGCATGGGTTGGACGATTTGACTGAGGACTGGTGAAACTCGATGGCTACACCAGGCTCCAATCTGATTTGGCAGAGTTTCTACAGCTGGATGCCCTTCCTAACGCCAACCACTCTGAGAGTGTAGTGGGTGCTTTTACGTGCCACTGGCACGAAGGCCAATCACGCGGTGCTGGCAACGGCCACACTCAAAATGGTGTATTTTATGTGCCACCTGTACAAGAGCCAGTCCAGGGGCACTGGCAACGATCTCACTCGAAAGTCCTTACACATGCCGCGGGCACAAGTGCCAGAAAGGCGACGCTAGGCACAGGTGCCATCACGATTTCGCTTGCCCCAATAAATCTTTGCAAGCTGAGTTTCGTGTCCAATGAAGGAGACGACGTTGGCATGGGTGCCAGTCGTCGAATTTAACTCGATCTCGACTTCACTTGCCTCAACAGGTCTTCGCAAGTGGAGTTTAGTGTCCAATGAAGGAAGGTACGCATAAGTGGACTGGCTGAGGCCTTAGATTTAGGTCTCACTTGGCTTGCCGGGTCTTCTCACGCACAGCATATTTCCAGAGGTCTGGAAAAGATCCTCATGAAACCTTTAAAAAAAAACACACTTCTTACTTCTTCATATTATTATTAATCAACTTAAAATACCTTCTTGTCAGAAACTTTACTTCCTAACCTGGCATTACGGAAGGTTTTATTGGACCATTTTACACCAGAACCTGCATTTGATGATAGCTCCATTTTATCTGGTTCCTTTTCTGTCAGTTGTCTTTTCTGTTCAGCAATAACTTTTAACAAGCTGTAATAAAACAGAAATATGCTATTAGTTGTCTTATAATTTATTATATATATAAAGGACAATTATCGACTCATATCTCTAGCATGAGCATAGAAAACTTAAGTGAGTTGATTTTTTGATCTGTCTCAATCAAATCTATCAATGGGGGTCAAAAGAGTTGGATCTGGGGTGATTGCAATAGTAAGGTTTGAACACATGACCACATAGTCAGTAGTCCAATATCTTACTTAATCTCAAACCCAGTATAAAATTCAACCTCATCATCGTTTTAATGTCTGCATTTCCATTCTTCCATGGATCAGACGAAATTTGTTGAGGTAAATTTTCCATGGTCAGACACTCTTTCGGTCACCAAACCTCACCATTTTTCCAAACAAGGTAATATTTCTCCCTAGTCCTTCAGATTATGGACAGATTTATGCTTAGACATATTTTCAATTTTGGAGAAGGGAATAAATTGATTACATTGATCCCTGTACTATAACGGATACTTATTTTATTGACCCTATAAGGATGAAAGGCAAAGCTGACCTTGGCAGCACTTGAACTCAGAATGTTAAGTTGGAAGAAATGCAACTAAGCATTTTGTCATGAATAATAACAATTCTGCCAGCTCACTGCCTTTGCAAGAAGACCTGTCCTCCACAGCAGAAGTGTTAAGGCCACATCCCCTTGTGTAGAAGATTGGCTTACAAGAATCCTGTGCTGGTGCCATGTGAAAAGCATTCGCACCAGTGCCATGCAATAGTGCTTGTGTCAGTTACATGTTAAAAACACCCAGCACACACTGTAAAGTGGTTAATGTTAGGAAGGACATCCAGATATAGAAAGCAAGCCAAATCAAACTGGAACCTGGTGCAGTTCTCTGGCTTGCCAACTCTTGTCAAACTGTCCAACCCATGCCAATGTGAAAAACAAACAATAAATATTGAACTGAGATTAGAAAGATACTTACTTATGGTAAAAACTTGGCTTAGCTATTTCAATTTTCATTTCATGAGACCGCCACTTTGTACAATTCAATGCCTTCATACCTATAAAATAAAACAGATTATGAGCTAATGAGCTCCTCCACATGGCTGCCTGACTTTCCAGAAATAGCAGCTAAACCACCCTGACATCATACACTTATGTCTTATAAACAAAGTACACACTGCATAATACATTCATAGATAAACTATGTCTCAATAAAAGATGGGATGCTCACTACTGTAGGACCTTTGATCAAAGATCTAGATCAGGTCTGACCTGGAGTTAAGTAGCAGCATAAGCATTTAGATTAGCATCAAAGAATTTATCAGACAGAATACATTTATCTTCTTACTACAAAATCAATGTAGCACTGTTGTAGTTGGTCACCTCTTTACCATATTTTCACATTCATCATCATCATTTAACGTCCATTTTCCATGCTGGCATGGGTTGGCCGGCTTGACAAGAACTGGCAATGCTAGGGGCAGCATCAAGTTCCATAGTCTATTTTGGCTACGTTTCTATGGCTGGATGCTCTTCCTAATGCTAGATCAGGTCTGAGCTGGAGTTAAGCAGTAACATAAGCATTTAGATTACACTGGGTGTTTTTTATGTGGCGCTAGCACCAGTACCTACACCAATACTTTTAATGTAGCACCTTGGTTTTAGGATCACGATTCTGTTGTAGTGGGCAGGTCTTCTTGAGTACAACAAAGCACTATGTGTCTTGGTCCTCATTCACTAAAACAAAAGACTGTTGTTAACCTCAACAGTTACATTCAGCCTTATAAGGTAAAGATTATTGTCTCAACTGCCCCAATCTTAGATACTTTAGAAAGAATACCAATTAGTGATGTTCATCATTCTTCAAATGATGCAGTGAATCACTGGTTGGTTATTTACAAGATTTGTTTTTTTCTGGTAGTTGACCTTTCAAAACTCTAGTCTCTTGACTGTTGTAGACATAATTTGTCACCTGGTTCAACACCACTACATGACCTCTGGGTAGAGTTTGCTCTGTTGTGAATATTCAGGCCATAATTCTTGTTTGAGATTAATCCAGGAGTTGTGCTCTCTTCCTATCTTTCCTACACTAATTTGGGAACCCTGGCAAAAAGTGATGGGCACTTTTTGTCAAACTTTAACAAAACAACTCTTCTACTGGCGCATCCACTAATGCACATTTCACTACCTCCACCGTGACCCAGGAAGCTAGGCAAAATGTGCAATAACCAGGATGAAGACTGAGAACTTATTACAAGGAAAAGAAAGTATCCAACTCTTCTATCTTAGAGTCTATTTCATTTCTCTAACAGTTTTACATACATTTGTCTGTATTTGCCTGGTGACATGGTTTACTTGGTGGAGCAATTGTTTTTAGATCATTCATCTATGAGGTAAATGGAACCTGCTCTATATCAGTCAGATAAACTGGAGTAAAGAGGTGTACATATATCTTGCTCAAAGGGACATAACAGTAGCAAAGTTTAAACACATGGTGATATGATCAGAAGTTAACAACTTAACCGCCTTCCATGCACTATGTCACTTAATACATACATTTTAGAAATGACAATGATTTTAAATACAGTCACAAAGCTATAAATATTTGGGAGCAGAGGTTATAGTTGATTTAATATTAACCCCAGTGCCTTACTGATATTTATTTTATCGAATTGGAAAGCATGGCAGGTAAAGTTGATCTACACCACTAGTTATTTAGTCAAATGCTCTAAAAATTGTCAATCTATCAGCCTCCTCCTTCTAATAATAATAATAATAATGAGTTCAAATTTTTCCCACAAAGGCAGCTTGCAGGAGGGGACTAAGTCAATTACATTGACCCCAGTGTATAACTGGTACTTATTTAACTGATCCCAAAAGGATGAAAGGCAAAGTTGACCTTGAAGCGATGGGCAAAATACTGCTAAGCATTTTGCCTGACGTGCTAACGATTCTGCCAGTTTGCCATCTCCTGATAATAATATTGGTTTCAAATTTTTGGCATAAGGCCAACTATTTCAGGGAAGTGGGTAAGTTGATTACATCAATCCCAGTGTTCAACTGGTACTTATTTTATCAACCTCAAAAGTATGAAAGGTAAAGTTGTCCTTAGCGAAATTTGAACACAGATGTAAAGATGGTTGAAATGCCGCAAAGCATTTTGCCCAGTGTGCTACCGATTCTGTTAGCTTGCTGCCTTTCCTATTAATAATAATAATAATAATAATAATAATATTGCTGCGACCATCACCAAGAAATCAGTGTAGAAATAGATAGGGGGAAGGCTAGAGTTGATTAGATTGATTCCAGTATTTGAGTGGTAGTATATTTTACTGATCTTGGTGAGTAAAAATAATATATATTACTTACAAGATTTCAGTTTTTCATCTGTAGTGTTTATATTGATATAGGCAAAAGTCTTTATTGGTTTACCTATGAAGAGAAGCAAGAAGAAAATATTACAACTGATAGTAACGTACAATAAAGATTGTTACAAGGTATCTTAATTTAGGCTCCGGCAGGTTGGGTGATTAATTAATAACAGGAGTTTAAGTAAGAGAGAAGGTGACAGCCTGAAGTTGTTCAGCCCCAGATCAGCATTGACTGACCTGATCTCTGATCAAAGGTATTCCAGTCATGACAATCGCTTTTTTATATATCTAAAACCATATTGTCCAATGTATCCTTCTTTATTTAAGACAGTAAGATGTGATTTTGCTACTATTTCAAGCAGACCATGTGACTAGGTAGAGCCTCCATCAGTAGAAGGACATAGCAGTGAGTTTGTCCAACTCAAACATAAACTTTTGTTTTAATTCAATCCTAAATATTCATAATCTTATTTCTGCAAACCATATAATCTACTGATCATGTGAGTTTGCTTCTGTGATCAATGTCAAACTCCTGTAGGAAGTCCAGCTGTTCCACACTGACATTTGTTTCAACATTCTGCTCATTGTCAACTCTAATCCAGATGGAACTCCTTTCTGCTAAGTCATCTCTGATTCAAGTAATTTGATACCAAATTAGATGTAAAAGATCAACAACATAAACTAGCTTTCAGTCTGATATGGGTAATTCTCTGTTGTAATTTTGTTAATACTCTTCTGTCTTAGAAAAAGACAAAATATTGAATAATGACATTCTAAATATTTTAAGTCTGGATAAAAAGATGGGATAATTAGAGGCAGGTAGAAGAATATCTTGAACCCGTTAGCATTTAAAATGGCCATATATAGCCCAAATATTCTACCCGTTTTAAGATAAAACTAACCAGATCAGGCCTCTCACACCAACCCTGCAATGTCATTCTGAAAATAAACAATCATATCTTTGAAATATCCAAGCTGCAAAATAATACAGGATTAATTTTATAAAATGTGATTAAATAAATATTATATCTGACAGAGTAATCTGAATACTAAATGGTTAAATCATAATTTTACATAATGTAAAAGATGGAAAGAAAGAAAAGAATCAAAAGGAAGCCTGATGGATTCACTCTTTGCCTTTCAATTCCATCACATATGCTTTATGTAGCAATGGAGATGAGGGTTTTCCAGCTTATGGTTTTTGAGACATTGGTGGGTGTTGGGCTAGTGACAAGAAAGTTATTAATTTCACTGGTGACCTGCATTACTGACATATCAGATGATACCTAGGAGACTGCCTGGCTATTCTATACACCTCAGCCTTACAACCATCCACTGTAATGCCATTAATGTTTTAGAGAAAAATAGCAGTTACTCCTCATAAGATGAATAAATTAGATGGAATTGCATACATCTATTTCGATTATTTATTCTGCTGATTCTCTTTTCTTTTGTTTCTTCCCGTTTTTTACTGTTTTGTAAATTATGTTGATTTTATATATGTGGTCAATCACTAGGTATCCAGACTGTTGCCACAGTAATGAATCTAAAGCACACAATGTAAAGCTACTTGGTACAGAATGACCTTAAACTCTGCTGTGCATGCTCACTAAGTTTTAACATTGTAGCTCACCTCTGCTGTTTACAGCAGTGCTTGGAAGGGAGGTATGTAACGTGTGATTGTCGCATTGACCACAACAGAGAGAGTTGAGCAGAGAATCTACATCAAATTTTGCCAAAAGTTTGGCAATACCTGCTTAGAAGCCCTACACAAAGTTTTCAAAAAGGTTTTGTTCTTGGAGATCTTGTGCAACTGTAACCAGAGTCTCTTTTTGGTCAGCTGAAAGCAGTTTTGGCACAAACTTGGCAGACACACGTCTCATACCCAAATCTCCAACTCACAGATGGTGATTCAATGATTTCCCCTCAAAGCTGCGATGCTTTTCTCAGTTCTGCTGGTTGCGGGTCTCCTAGAACGTTCGTTAATATCGTCATTTTTCGGCCATCTTGGAAATGTCTGAACCATTCGTACACTCGTGTGCGGCTCATACGCCCCTCTCTATACACTTTCTGCAACTTTGCGTAGGCCTCTGAGCAGGTATCGCCATGACAACTTTCTCTGTCATGGTCAATGCGACAGTCACACGCTACACACGTTCCTTCCAAGCACTGCTGTGAACAGCAGACGTGAGCTAGAACGTTAAAACTTAATGCGCATGCACTGCACAGGGTCAATCTTTGCCAAGCGACTCTACTCTGCATGCTTTAGCTTCGTTACTGTAGCAACAGTCCGGATACTTATTGATCAGACCTCATATAGATAAATTCTAGATTTCACTACACTTAACTACTTGTGTGAAAATCTATGCAAACGTTGAAGTTTGCAAACGCATTTTAGTGGATTGAGTGTCAAAGCACTTAAGTTAAATATGTAGATTGGTTATTCGTAGGTTGAGATGAAATACACTGCCACAGTTTTCAGTTGTTTCTGGCTAAAATATTTTATTCTTGCAGTTTACTTAGCTGTTAAGTCAATAGAAATAGTTATTAGATTACATGGAGTGTACCAGGAAAATTTACCTCAAATCCACTAGTCACTTCTAAAACGAAAAATCACCAGAATACAAAATATAAACATGCAAATATATTGATTATACAAAAAGTTACTGAATCAGAAAACGGTAATTTATGTTACTTTAGCCATAACATACCTGATTCATCCTTTTTGTTTCGAATTTCTATTTCGGACACTTTACCAAAATGTTTGAACCTGTCTTTAAGTTCACATTCCGTCACATTATCAAAAAGTCCACCAATAAATAGTCGCTTCGGCTCTTCCATATCTACGAAAATCGGGTATTCAGCAAGGTTACGCTAAAGAACATTGAATTTATATATATATATAAAGGTATTTAGAACTATTGCGATATTTTCATGTCAACACAGATACAAAACTCAGACCACGTGTTTCATTATCTCCCTTGTTTAAGCGGTGTCAGGAAATAGTTGTCCCTGGTGGATTTAAATTTTACTTAAATAAGTTATTTTAGGAATATAATATTTCTTAGGATAAAATCAGAAGTCTGAGGAAAGTATTGATGGTCTCCGTCGGCAACAATTAGTGAGAAGAATTCGTAAGTTCACTGGGCGGAATTAAGAATCTAACTAACGTGCACCTGAAGAGAGTGAGAAAGCGTCGCTTGTGTTGTGGACCAATATAATAGCGTAGCACCATGTGTTTCTACTAATTACAAATTGAAACGTGCCTGAAAGACTTCATCCCTGAAAATAATTGACGTAAGTTTTTGTTTGGGTTTAGTAATGATAAAGAGTAAACGTCTATATATTTAATATCATTTAATTACAATTGGTGAATACTATTTGAAAATATTATTTCGAACATTCGAAAACATTTTTTCCGGAATGTTTTGACTTCATATTTTTCCATTTCATGAAATAGTAATACTATTGATCACTTATATTAAATTAACTTTTGATACCATTTATATAATCAGTTTCATGCGATCAAGAAATATTATATATTAAAAGAATAGTTTGTTGAAATGCTTTTATTACTGAGAACTAGATTTTAAATCAATAAACACATGATGAATTTCTGTCAAGGCATAGATATTTTCTTTCTGGAAGTTGAAAACTTATTGGAGAATATGTCTGAGAGGCACTGCATTCTAGTGTATGGAAAATATGGTTGTCATTTCTAGCAAATCGAGCGACGACACAAAAACAACAGATTGTTATTTAGTCCTAGATCCACTCTGTCCATCTTGTCTTTTTGTACATCAGGAATTATATTGTCTAATATAGTAGTTATTAATACTTCTGTTTTATTTTTTAAGTCTAGAGGAATGGACAGGGCTCATGGTTTCCTAGACCGGCGAGAGTGATGTTATTAATGTTTTCGAACCCTTGCTAGTCAACAATTGCGTGAAAGACAAGAGTTGTGAGATAGTGATTAGTATGGAGCATTGGGTGTCGGACATAACAATGATGAGAAGAGGAAGACGAGTGGACCAAAAATACATGAGTGGAAGTGCTATGAGCCCAGCCAGCACTGAGGAGCAAAGACCATAACAGTAGCGGTAGAAAATGCCAAGAGAAGAGACTATGCGTCTGTGGTCTTGAGGCTAGGGTGCTCCAGCAAGTGACTTAATGCTTTTTTGGTTGTGCGGCATTTTTTTGGATGCTGTCAAAGATGTCTGTGTGAGTAGCAGCAGCACAGTTCCAGATGTGATAGCAGTACTTCATTGTCGGCCTCGGTCCAGATGGACTATATGTAATCTGAACCTTTCCCCCCTTATTTTATTTTTTTTACGGAATCCCACGTTTTAGGCTATGGAGATTCCGATTCTGAAAAAAATTTTCAAAAATCTCAATTTCAAAATTTCGATCCTCCCCCCCCCCTGGTTTTTATATAGATCCACAGGGTAAACCTAACGCTAACTCAAATCCTAACCTGACCATAACCCTGACCCTAAACCTAACCCTAATACTAGTTTTGTGAGATTTGGCTGTTATTTCTAGCATGTAAATAGCCTGCTTGGTGGTGGTGGTGGGGGGAATTGAAATTTTTCAAACAATTTTTTTTCAGAATCGGAATCTCCATAGCCTAAAACATGGGATTCCGGAAAAAAAAATTAATAAATAAGGGGGGGGGAAAGGTTCAGATTACATATAGTCCATCTCCACCGGCCAGTCTTTGGAATGCAATCCTAGACATGTGAAGGTTTTCGTCCATCAGAAGATATCCTAAGGCTGTAAGGTGTGAGTTGAGGGAGATATAAGTTACTATTACCGGTAGGTTGTGCAACCATGTAAAATAGTGTTGTTAGATTCTGAAATCGTTTGATGTACATTGATATCATCTTATGTATAAAATATTGTGCCACTTAAAAAGCACTAGTGATGGTGTCAGTAAAAAGCATCCAGTACACTCTGGAAAGTAGTTTATATTAGGAAGAGCATCCAGCTGTAGAAACTAAGCTAAAACAGACAATGGAATCTGGTGCAGCCCCTGGCCTTATCAGCTTCTGTTAAGCTGACCAACCCATACTAGCATGGAAAACGAATGTTAAATGACAATGGTGAGTGATACAGATGGGATGTTATTTCTAACAGGTTGAGCATTCACATTTAGGTTTTCTTATTGGTTCATAATGTGAAATATTTTACAATTAGAACAGTATAATTAGAGGTAGAAATTAAACTTTGAGCCAGAGTTTTATGCTCTTTAAAAGGGTTATAAAATGTTCAAAATATAGTCTTCGTGTAGAGAAGAAATGATTATATGGATTATTGATTTATTGATTCAGTTAGTTATGAAATCATGGTACTATGGTGAGCATTTTATTGAATTTATGGATATTTAATTCTATGTCTATTTATATAGCTGGAGAATAGGGGTCCATTTTTTTCGAGGAATATTGTCTGATAAGGCTAGCATCTGCTTAAGGGGTGTTTGATTATTTTCTTCCTAAAATTTCAGAAATCAAAGTCAAGTAATTATATGAATCTGTGAGGTTCATAATTGGCTCAGTTTAAATTTGAACCTGTGTGGTTCACAGTAATTCCAACTTTAGTTTAAGTCTGTATGGTTCATGAAACGATCAACTTCGATAAATATTTTAGTGAATGTTTTAAAAATATATAAATTTAAAAAAAGCAAATAAATGTTTGCATTATTTACATTATGTAAATAAATATTGGGGTTAGTAGCCCGCGCTCTTAACCACTACGCCATATGCCCATGGCGTAGTGGTTAAGAGCACGGGCTACTAACCCCAAGATTCCGAGTTCGATTCTAGGCAGTGACATAAATAATAATAATAATAATAACATCGAAAAATACTTTAGGAATGAGAACCCAGGTTCGAAATTTCCCCAAGACACCTGATGAAGGCTGGAGGGTATATCAGCTGAAACATGTTAACAACAAATAAGATGAGGACAAATATCCGTCAAATGTAAATAATGTACATAATTCCTCATCTCTTAAATATAGAACTGTAAATAAATGTTTATTTGATTATATTTCTATTCAGTGAAATCTATTTTTTTATTCAGGAATTGTTGAAATAAGAAAGGAGTAATATGACGATAATGAATATTTTGTCATCGGATGAAGAAAATTCGGCTAAGTCAAAGCAGAAAACATCCAAGTAAATGTTCTATTTCTTTTTATTATTAATATCCTTTGGACTGGAGGCACAAGGCTTCAAAATTTTTGGGGAAGGGACTAGTCGATTACGTGGACCCCAGTGTTTCACTGGTACTTAATTTATTGACCCTGAAATGATGAAAGGCGAAGTCAAACTTGGTGGAATTTGAACTTGGAACGTAGCGATGTGTGAAATACTGTTAAGCATTTTGCCCATTGTGCTAACGATTCTATCAGCTCGCTGCTTCCTAACAATAATATTGGTTTCAAATTTTTGGCATAAGGCCAGCTATTTCAAGGAAGAGGGTGAGTCAATAACATCAACCCCAGTGCTCAACTGGTACGTATTTTATAAGTAGCGACAGACGAAATACTGCTAAGCATTTCACCTGGTATGCTAACGATTTTGCCAGCTTGTTGCCGGGGCAAG
>NC_068982.1:155168459-155169772 GCF_001194135.2 Octopus bimaculoides | reverse complement strand
GATAGCACCTGTGCCCAGCGTCGCCTTTCTGGCACTTGTGCCCGCGGCATGTGTAAGGACTTTCGAGCGAGATTGTTGCCAGTGCCCCTAGACTGGCTCTTGTGTGGGTGGCACATAAAATACACCATTTTGAGCGTGGCCGTTGCCAGTACCGCCTGACTGGCCTTCGTGCTGGTGGCACGTAAAAGCACCCAATACACTCTCAGAGTGGTTGGCATTAGGAAGGACATCCAGCTGTAAGAAACTCTGCCAAATCAGATTGGAGCCTGGTGTAGCCATCTGGTTCACCAGTCCTCAGTCAAATCGTCCAACCCATGCTAGCATGGAAAGCGGACATTAAACGTTGGTGATGATGATCACCATCTGATTGTATCATTGGTTTCTCCCTAGCTGCAGTTCTTCCTTCACTTTCTTACTACTCAGAACCACTTCATGTGTTATCCTTCATCCATTTATACTGTACTCTTCACCCACACTTTCATAGACTATCCATTCCCACTGGGCCACCAAATTGTTTCTCCTTTCTCCCCCACATCATGCGCTTTACTCTCCTCATACATTACCCTTCCCTCTCTTGTCCTCATCTACTTCTGCAACCCACCCAACAACATGTCATATCTCTCCCTTTCTCACTCTCTCTCTCCCTTCAATCCTCTTGTTTACTGTATCATCATTACTATTTCTCCTGTTCTGCACTATCAGACATCACCTGCTCCCTTATTCACTCCTGGCTCCACCACCTCACTCATTTCTATCCACCCTGTACCTTGAAGATCCACACTGGCACCTCATTACCACTATTTTTATTACTTGATTACTCCCACCCTCCCTTCTAACATGGGAGTAGTCATGTAGCTCTTTTGCATTAAGAAATATGATCTATCTTGGCCATTTTCCCCCATACTTTATCCCTCCCTACTCCTCATCTCCAAATATAAAGCTGGTTCTCTTGGAGGTTTGTAGTCTTGCAAGCTGCATCACAACCCCGATAGTGCTGGTGGCATGAAAAAGCATCCAGTGCACACTTTAAAGTACTTGTTATTAAGAAGGGCAGTCAACCTTAGAAACCATGGCAAAGCTGATACGAGCTTCATCATCATCGTTTAACGTCCGCTTTCCATGCTAGCATGGGTTGGACGATTTGACTGAGGACTGGTGAAACCGGATGGCAACACCAGGCTCCAGTCTGATTTGGCAGAGTTTCTACAGCTGGATGCCCTTCCTAACGCCAACCACTCAGAGAGTGTAGTGGGTGCTTTTACGTGTCACCCGCACGAAAACGGCCACGCTCGAAATGGTGTCTTTTATGTGCC
>NC_068982.1:155154667-155166730 GCF_001194135.2 Octopus bimaculoides | reverse complement strand
ATAACCTGATCTAACAGCTTGATGCCTCTGTAATTATTTGTATCTAAAGCGTCCCCTTTACCTTTGTAGCAGTTGACTATGATGCTGCTACACCAGTCATAGGGTATGACTCCTTCGTGTATCACCTGGTTCGTAATACGGGTGACTAGGCTATAGCCAACACTGCCAGATATTTTGAGCATCTCTGCAGTGATTCCTGATGGGCCGGGGGCTTTCCCGGTCTTCATACTCTTAATTGCTTTATCTACCCTGGTACTATCAACTCGGATAGCTGGTCCCTCTATTGGGTCGACATAAGGCAGGCTCTCTTTCTCCCATTCATTGCATTCTTTTTACTCATTGGAACATGACATACTGTGCAGTTAGTGTCAGCATGGAACATGGGCATTAAATCATCATCATCATCGTTTAACATCCGTTTTCCATGCTGGCATGGGTTGGACAGTTCGACCGGGGTCTGGGAAGCCAGGAGGCTGCACCAGGCACCAGTCTGATCTGGCAGTGTTTCTACAGCTGGATGCCCTTTCTAACGCCAGCCACTCCGAGAGTGTAGTGGGTGCTTTTTACGTGCCACCAGCACAGGGGCCAGAGAGGGCTGGCAATGACCACGATCGGATGGTGCTTTTTATGTGCTACCATCATGGAAGCCAGTCAAGGCGGTGCTGGCATCGGCCACATTCGGATGGTGTTTTTTATGTGCCACCGAAACGGGGATCACAACTACAATTTCCATTTGATTTTGATGTACTTGACTCAATAGGTCTCTTCAAGCACAGCATGTCACCCTCCAATCCAAGGTACTTTTGAGTGGGCTGGTTATGCGATACAGTTGTGAACTCACTTTATTTTCCAGGTCTTCTCAGTCACAGCATATCTCCAGAGGTCTCGGTCTTTTGTCACTACCTCTGTGAGGCCCAATGTTTGAAGGTCATGCTTCACCACCTCACCCCATGTCTTCCTGGGTATCCCTCTACCCCAGATTCCTTCCGCTGTTTGGGAGTGGCACTTCTTCATGCAGCTCTCCTCATCCATCCGTAGTACATGACCATACCAACGCAAATGTCTCTTGCATGCTACATCCAATGCTTCTTATATCCAACATTTCTCTCAGGGTGCTTACACTCTGTTGTATGTGCATGACTATGCAAACAGGGGTCATGTAATCATCTTCATTCGCTTACTGTTATAGCAGCAGCACGCTCAGAGCTGAGTCACTCCTATTCTCTTGTCATTAATTTTTATTATGCTCTGTACTTGCCTAATACTTTACTCTAAGGCATATGTGTATTGAATTCTAACAACTGGTTATTAATATTGCTATGTCTAAGCAAAGTCATAAAATATCTCTATGTATTGGGTTCGTGCATAATTATTGTGGCTCTTTTTTCAACAAATTTTATTCAACAAAAACAATAATGATATTTAACGGAAACATCTTTAAATGATGGTCTGACTGTCTGCCAAGCAAATGGGAAGCAGTAATTGAAGTAGATGGTGAATATGCTCCAGAATAATCATTTAAAGATGTTTTTGTTACATGTTGTTATTGATTTTGTTGAAAAAAAGTTGCAATAATTAAATACCAACCCAATATGTATGTGTGTGTGTGAGTGTGTCATCTTGTCTTGATATTATGAGATAACCAGGCATCACCATCTTACAGTTTTCTATGTAAACATATCCATCCATGTGAAAATATTACCTTGTTTGGAAATGTGTGGGTTGGTGACAGGAAGGGCATTTGACCATAGAAAATCTCCTTCCATGAATTCCATCTGATCCATGCAAGTATGGAAAAGTGGATGTTAAAGAAATGATTATATGATATCTCACCCATGTTTATCTGGAGAATTCATCTAAACGTAATGATCTTTTCCATTATTTTGTAGAAATTTGGCCAGCCCTAAAGTAGAACTTAATCAACAGAATATTGTCCAAAGTTCACAAAAACGTAAAAGAAAGAAAAAGAAAGCAGCAAAGTCTGAAACATCATTCAGGTAAGTTGATAACAATATTACATATCTTTATATATGTGTATATCTCTTTTGCGAGATGATAGAATGGTTTGGATGATACTAAGACAAAATCTTCCCCCAGACAAAATCCCCACTAGACAAAATATCCTTAGACAAAATTCCCTGGCAGTCAATACCCCCTGGGATATTGTGCTTTCTTTATACTCTTTACTCTCTTTTACTCTTTTACTTGTTTCAGTCATTTGACTGCGGCCATGCTGGGGCACCGCCTTTTAGTCGAGCAGATCGACCCCAGGACTTATTCTTTGTAAGCCTAGTACTTATTCTATCAGTCTCTTTTTGCCGAACCACTAAGTTATGGGGACGTAAACACACCACCCTCGGTTGTCAAGTGAAGTTGTGGGGACAAACACAGACACACAAACATATACAAACATACATATATATATACATATATACGACGGGCTTCTTTCAGTTTCTGTCTGCCATATCTACTCACAAGGCTTTGGTCGGCCCGAGGCTATAGTAGAAGACACTTGCCCGAGGTGCCACGCAGTGGGACTGAACCCAGAACCATGTGGTTGGTAAGCAAGCTACTTACCACACAGCCACTCCTGCGCCTATAATAAAAATATTTTAGGAAACTGAAATTTTATTAAAAATATTAGTTGATATTTTTGTTTAAAATTTGTCCTGGGGGATTTTGTCCTGATACCAGTTTGGACAGGTCTGTACCAGTACAGCATCCTGCTACCTGTCACAGTTCTTCTGTATCACAAAGTAAACTGCCAGTTGTTGTGTCTATCATTTTTGTTGATTTAGTTCTTGTGGATGGATACCCTTCCAACATGAACTTGATATATTTGTATCATATTAGATCATCTGTTGCATATTCCTATTGAGTACTGTAGGTAATGTAGGATAAAGTGTTTTCCCTGCAAACCAGTGGCTTGATTTGAACCCTAGGCCTATTCCATTATTTACCTTTTTATTTGTAAGTAGCTACCATATCAATGACAGTAGTGTAAAAATTCATGAATGGTTTGTTGGCTTGCAGTATTAAGTTCAACTTTCCTTCATGGCTATAGTGTTATTTTTCATTAGAAGGATCACTGGTTTGGAAACATCACCCTGTGGAATACTCAGCTGTTCCAAAATTCAGTAGCATAATGAAGTGAGAGGTGAAAAGAGAAGCCCCCCCCCCCTGTTATTAAGCTGTAGCCTTCATCTTTCCCAGTCATCAACAAGCCTTAAGTTTTCCATTCTCTTCCACCCCTTTCATTTCTTGATTTTGCTCAACTAACTCATTTGTGGTCTTCTTAAACTTTCAACCAGAGTTTGTTCAAACATGACCATATTCTTAAGAAATAGTGTATCATGACATTGCTTTATAGGACCAACCCATCTAATTTTCTTCTTTTTAACAACTGACAGATGAGTAATTTGGCTACTTCTAAATAAACTCCCTAATTTTCATAGCAGTACATCTTTAGTAAAACGGAAAGAAAAGAAAATATTTCCTGGTTCTATTAATGAAAGAAAAGAAAATATTTCCTGGTTCTATTAATCCCATAGTCTCATTGGAATTTAGAATTATAGTTTCTCTAGTGACCATTAGGATGATAATGTTTTCTATAAATGACACAGGGACACATTTTTGGGAAGAGACAGGAAACAGTTGGTTTGATCAACCAAGTACTTTGACTGGTGTTTAATTTATTGACCTATGAAATATGAAAAGTGGATGAAGTTATGGCTACAAGCATCTATAAAGAAGTTTACATTGCCACTTCGTGGTTTTGAATTCAATCTCACTGCACAGCTTCTTGTGAAAATGTCATCTATCATAGCCTTAGGTCAATCTAAGCCTTGTATCTGAAATTTAGTAGATGGAAACTATCTAGAAGCCTGTCAGAGGAACTGTTCCTATTCTTGGATAGCTGATTTAAATCCATCACCCAGTTTAAAGCCACAACTTGGCTCATGCGTGTCTTTAGCATAGTCCACTTAAGGCAAGCATTTGAGCCACTTCTCTGATCTGAGAATAACTTCTTCCCACCAGCTACTGAGGTACCAAAAGGGTCACTGATGTTGTTGACACCATTAGCGTTTGAACTCAGTACTCAGAGACATAATCAAATACTGCAATGTGTTTAGACCAATTGTTTTTTAATCCTGCTAATTGATCAGTCTGATTAGTGATATAATAATTTTACAGTGTATTAGTTTGTAGTTATTGGGTCATCCAATAAATAATGCAGTTTTTATATACTTCTTTTATTTTTCAAAATTAAGATAAACGGTGTTCTTTTTTAATCTAAAATATACTCTCCTTCATTTTCTACAATGCTCTTGCATCTATCTACTACACTTGCAAGGCTCCTCTTCCAAAATTCACTGATCCATGACGAAAAATACTCCTCCAGTACTGCTCTGATCTCATCTACAGAATTCATATTTTTTCTGCCCAAATGATTTTGAAGACTACGGAATAAATGATAATTAGATGGGACGATGTCCGGTGAATATGGTGAGTGGGGCATTATTTCCCATTCAAATTGCTCCAGCGTTTGGAATATCATCCTTGCTGTATGTGGCTGCACATTATCCTGATTAAAGAACACCTTTCGTCTTGAAACCAAAGATGGTAGTTTTTCTTCTAGTGCTGACTTAAGCTGCTCACAGTAGATCTTTGTTATTGTTTGGTTTGGGGTTTAAAAGTTCAAAGTGGATTAAACCTTTCAAACAGATAATAATACTTTACGTGAGTGAAGACCTCTAGCCTGGGATGCTGGCATTTCTCCTTTTCCTACCTACTATCTTCGGCGCTTGACATTTTTTAAAGAGAACAGATTTATTGTCACCAGCCACTATGTGGTCTAAAAATGGTTCATTTGTGAGATGTGACAACAGAGAAGAGCACATATTCACTCTCTGTGCACAATTAGACTCGGAAAGTTTATGAGGAACCCACTGACCCAATTTGCTGACTTTTCTGATGACATGCAGATATCAATGAATGGTTGAATGACTAAGTCCAAGATTCTCTGTTAGTTCCTCAACAGTTACGATAGAATTTTGTTCCTCCAGGGTTTACAGCATGTCCTCATCAAGGTTTACAGATCTTCCACGATGCGGCTCATCTAGGCTGTAGTTTCTGGCTCAGAATTTCTGGAACCACTGACACTGGTTTATGCTTATTGTTTGATCCACATATACTGTATTAATATTCCTCACACTTTCCGTTGCATTGTTGCCTTTATTGAACTCATAAAGGAAAATATGCTGAATATGCTCCTTTGTCACTTCCATTATAGCTTTGAAAAAGTAACTGTTAAAATCGAACTGCACTCTTCAAAACTTGCACTAAGAATAAGGATAAGGTAAAATTACTACCTGCTTTTATAGCAAGTTGATGCAAGTAGTTTATCCTGTCCTCTTTAAACTTTTAGTTCATGCAATTGAAAAAAACTGCATTATTTATGAGATGACCCAATATATATTACATATTTGTTGTCCAACAAGTGTATAAAAAAACTTCCATCAGTAATCAAAAAATTCCACCTGTGAAAACTCAACTTTGAAATGTTTTAAAAATCATTGTTATCATCATCATCATCATCATCATCATTTAATACCTATTGTCTAAGCTGGCATGGGTTGGACAGTTGGAAGGCTGCACCAGATTCCAGTCTGAGTTGGTATGGTTTTCTATGGCTGGATGCCCTTCCTAATGCCAATCACTCTGAGAGTGTAATGGGTACTTTTATGTGCCACTGGCACGGGTGCCATTTGCGTGACACTGGTATCTGCCATGACAGAGATTTTGCTCGGCTTGATGGGTCTTCTTTTCAAGCAAAACCTAATGTGAAAGGTCTCAGTCATTGCCTCTATGAGGCCCAACACTGGAAAGTTTAATGATTTGAACATGTATTACTGTTGTTTGATATAGTATATTGTTTTTACTTTTTTTTTTTCTTAGTGCTAAAGGATCTGAAACTAACAAAGAGAAATATTTTCATGTTGAAAAATCGATTGCTACATCATTTAGATCGACAGATGGTACTTCTTTCTCACTGTTGTCTTTGTTTAGTAAAAGTAAAACTTCTGAAGATCAGGAAAATGAAGGTAGGTACTTATTTTCAGTATCTTTTTCCTTTTTAATTTCAAATTGTGGAGCACTTGATCATCTCTGTGACCGTGATGTCATATACAATTTGCTTCTATCCATTGTAAGTTCTGTCAGTGATATCACATTTCCACTCTTGTTTACTGTTTTCATCTGATTCTTTTTCTTCCTTACCATTCCTGTTAGTATGTCACAACAGGAATTGTAAATATCTTAGCTTTAACCAGTCAGTGAAGTATAGCAGCCAGTAGACTCTATTAGCCTGTTGTGAATAAAATAATCTTCTTTCCAGATCAGCTAATATTTTTTATGGCTTAACCGGTGGAGGAAGCGCAGTGCTCATAACCTCTTTTTGCAGGATCTATGAAACTGTTGAGAGAAAGGACGTTATTGTTAAATTGGAGATGTGACTTAATGCTTGTAATAGAGCAAACTCTGTTAAAGGAACCCACGGTCAGTGGGTAATATTAAACTGAGTGATGGATTAAGTCTACTCCTGAAAAACAGGATGGGCTTCCACACAGTTTCCATTTACTAAATATCACCCACAAAATTTTGATCAGCCTAAAGCTGTGGTAAAAGACACATGCCCAAAGTGCTGTGCAGACGAATGAAACCTGAAATCACATGGACTACAAAGTGAACATTTAAACTACACAACCACACCTTCACTGTGCTCTCTTATATTTCTATAGTCATTGTACTTGCTGTTCCTTCTGATACTAAGAGATGTAGGAGCAACTGAAAGCTTTTCTTAATCTACAATGTGTATTGATATAGACAAAATATTTGTATCCATCCCACACTATGAGCGAGCTTTTATGTAGTCACTTGACCCTCTCTATATAGTCACTATATTTTCCATAACGCATCTATCTTTAAAATGGAACTTTTGTTTAAATCATAAGTTGACATACTTCAAACAAAAAGAAGTCTTTCAAACAGTTTACATCCGTCATAGGTCTGTTGATAATAAACCAAAAATACTCAGTATAAACATGAGATATCACATTAGCTGGATAGTTGTATGTCTCTCTGAGCAGACAATCAGTAGCATTATTTTGGCAGTGTCAATGCTGAATTTGAAAGACTGGACAACAGTTTGGATTTATAATATTGTAAGCTGTAATATTATTATATACATTTAACTTAAAATTAGGGATAAACTGATATCTTGTTTCAAGTTAAACTGAAATAATTTGATGATGAAACCGACATTAAAACAATGGTGGTAGAGATGCCCATTAGATAATGTACTCCTAGATGCCTCTAAAACAACAAGATGGTCTTTTGGATTAAGGCTGGTTTGAGTTTAAGTAACAACTTCATACACTAGAAGAGTCACCATTTCCCAACCACACAGTCAGTTTTGATTATATTTACAACATGGCATCTCCTCTCTGTTCTGTTTCAATTAGATGAACCAATCGAAACTAGGGAACAATATGAATATTCCGATGAAAGTAGTAGTAGTGAAGAATGTGATGAAACAGAGGTCAGAGGTCAACAACTCAAAAACACGTATGTAAATTTTATTGTTTTCCATTCAGATTTTGGGTTCAGACATGGTTGTTTAGTTAAGAAGTCATGGGCATCTTCTGCCATAACCTTGTAAGTAAAATTTAACAGACAAAAACTATGTAGAAGCCTGCTGATGTGTATATACCAGTTTTCACACCACACTGATATGTGTGTGTGTGTGGAGTTAGAACTGGCACATTTGAGTGGAAATACATATGAGTTATTTCTCCTTATACCACTCTCTATTTTGTAGCTTATGAGATAAATAGCAAACAAAATTGTGTGGTTGACTAAAAACATGTAGGTACTGCTCCAGCAAGGCTACAATTCAGTGACTGAAACCAGCTGGCATTGGTCAGTTTTCCCAGGATTATTGCAGAAAACACTTCAAGTTGCTGCACAGTGGGAGTTAATCCAAAACCACATGCTTACACAGCAATTTTAACTGCACAGTCATTATATATTCATATTTTCATGTGTGTTTTTGTGTGTGTGTGTGTGTGTGAGAGAGAGAGAATTGTAATATGTCTGAAATATTGTGTTGCATCAAAAGTTTTGCAATATTTTGGTTACTTATTTGTTTTATTCAAGTTACACCAAAAGCAGCAGAGCATTCAAAGTAGAGGCCATCGTATTGCATTGTCTGAAGTCACTTTTCTGCCAGTTCTTTGATCCCACACTGATACAAGTTTTTGTCTTTTGAGGGGAAGAACTTCTTCACTGAAGCTTCAACCTCCTCTAGATTGATGAAACGCCATGAGCACGGAAAGTGAGCCATGGGTCAGAACAAATAGTTCAAGAGAGCTAGATCCATACTACATGCTGGGTGTGGCATCAGTTCAATTCCCTCAAATTTCCAGGAGTTTATTCTGGGTTGTTCAAGTGGTGTGAAGTCTTGTGTTATCTTGCAACAGAAGAGCTTGCATTCTGGATATTTTTGCTGCACAATGGCACACATTCATGAAATGTTGAACTTATCTGATACTCTCTGAGTGCTAGTCACTGGATTTGCCTCTATGCTTGGTGCACAGCTTCAGAATGCATGGTTTTTAGGCCTACTTAACCTTGCCTGATCATTAAGGTTCTTGCAACCTTAATGATCAGCTAAATTTCTTGAACCATCTGGTTCCTCTACTGTGATCAACTGTGTTTTCATTTTTCATACAACAAATGTTTGGGTTGTTTCTGTGACATTATAGTCTAGTTTGGTCTGAGAAAGCATAAGCTCCTGAATTAGACTACATTGCCCATTCATCTGTGCAACTTTCAATTGCCACATGGAGTGAAGCAATGCACAATATGTCAGCACACCAACTACTCTGATTCTACCAACTTCATGAGTACCTTCCATGGCTTGAATTGCTTCAGTTATGATATACATGCCACAAACTAGCATGTATACAGATATTCTTGACTCGTCTCAGTAAATACTTTGTAATCATCATCATCATCATCATCGTTTAACGTCCACTTTCCATGCTAGCATGGGTTGGACGATTTGACTGAGGACTGGTGAACCAGATGGCTACACCAAGCTCCAATCTGATTTGGCAGAGTTTCTACAGCTGGATGCCCTTCCTAACGCCAACCACTCCGAGAGTGTAGTGGGTGCTTTTACGTGCCACTGGCACAATGGCCATTCAGGCGGTACTGGCAATGGCCACGCTCAAAATGGTGTATTTTGCGTGCCACCTGCACAAGAGCCAGTCCAGCGGCACTGGCAACAATCTCACTCGAATGTCTTTACACGTGCCACCAGCACAAGTGCCAGGAAGGCGACGCTGGGCACAGGAGCCATCACGATTTCGCTTTCGCTTGTCCCAACAGGTCTTCACAAGCCGAGTTTCGTGTTAACCAATAATTTAGTAGTTCCTGCTATTTAGAAGTTGTGACAGTAAAGTACAAAAAGTTGGCATAGAAGTTCTATCTTGCTTAAAACAAAAACCTGTTTTGTTAGCAAGACATCAAACTGCTGTCATCCTTGCCATTGTCTTCATAGAAATATTTATTTCCAACCTTTGCAGAGCTGCTGTCACATATCACTATACTCCTACACCAGTAGGAACACCGATGACGATGGCGAAGACGTCTATGCCAAAACCAGACAGAACCTTTTTCTTTAGCAGTGATGATCCTAGATTGTCTGGTAAGTGGGACCATTGCTTTATCTGTCAACTTCTATTGTCATTAATATCATCTCCTCCTCTTACTACTGTTACTTCAATACCACCTCTTCCTCTGCAATCCTACCTCTCTCTCATGCTCTTTTCCTTCTTATACACTTTCTCTTAATTTTTCTTATTTCTGTCTTTCTTTTTTTCTTTTCTTCCATTTTCTTCCTTTTTCTTCCTCACTTCTTTCTTTTTCTCTTTGAAATGGTAGTGTGTATGGTGCTAAGCAAAATACATGACCTATTTAGTTATGTCCCTTCAAATTCTCAACCACCAGGTCAGCAAAATGAATATCAGTAATCAGTTTACTTGACTCTAACCAGCTGTGAATGTCCAACTCCTAAAACTATTCAGCAATGTTTGGGAGAATGAATGTTTCGCTCATACTTGGAGAGTATCAAATACAACTAAAGATGACTTTGCTTGTCACCTTTCGGGGTCAATAAATTAAGTATCAGTTGAGTACTGGGGTCATTGTAATTGACTAGTCCCCTTTCCACAAATTTGAGGCCTTGTGTGTCCAGTAGAAAGGATTATTATTAAGGTGGCGAGCTGGCAGAATCAGTAGCATGCTGGGCAAAGTGCTTTTAGTGATATTTCATCTGTCTTCACATTCTGAGTTCAAATACCACTGAGGTTGACTTTGCCTTTCATTGTACTCGTTGCCAACCCTCACCTTACTGACAGCGTCCCTGTACATGGCTTGCACAGATCTCACTAACCATTCATCTATCCCTAGTTTCCTCATTGACCACCAGATAAGGGATCGGGGGACCCTGTCAAAGGCTTTCTCCATGTCAACGAAAGCCAGGTACAGAGGTTTATCTTTGGCTAGGCATTTCTCCTGCTGCTGTCTTACCAGAAATATAGCATTAGTGGTGCTTTTCCATGGCACGAACCCAAACTGACTCCCTCCCTAATTAGTTGGGCTATGACCCTCTCCATGACTTTCATTACCTGATGCAATAACTTGATAGCTCTGTAATTATTCGTATCTAAAGCATCACCTTTACCTTTGTAGCAGTTAACTATGGTGCTGCTACACCAGTCATTGGGTATGATTCCTTCATGTATCACCTGGTTAGCTATATGGGTGACTAGGCTATAGTCGACACTGCCAGATATTTTGAACATCTCTGCAGTGATTCCTGATGGGCCGGGGGCTTTCCCTGTCTTCATACTCTTAATTGCTTTATCTACCAAGGTACTGTCAACTCGGATAGCTGGTCCCTCTGTTGGGTTGACATTCGGCAAACTCTCATTCTCCCATTCATTCTCTTTATATATATATATGTTGGCATTTTTTAAAGATGGTACAGTGTGAATTTTAGGGGAATTTGATGGCTATTTCTAGTAGATCATGTGACTATGTGAAGGCTTTCTTGTTGGTCCTTTGTGATTTTTCAACCTAGAAATTATATCTTGCTGTCTTAAGAAGAGGAGGTATGTGTAATTAGGATGATGTAATCTTGGGAATATATCTTGGAAAAAAATGCCCACTTGATGGTCATGGTATGAATGCATTTGATAATAGCCTTGCTCAGTCAGGGCTCACCTGGGGTTAAACAACACCAATACCATAATTTGTATTTCTTCGTTCTCTTATAGATGGAGTTAAATATTTCCACCGCAAGCATTCTGAAGATGAATTATGGACGAAATGGTCATCAGGATTTAAGAGAGATGTCAGAAATGTAAGCCTTTTCAGCTATTATTTTGGGGTCTAACATTGATTTTTATTTATTATTTTTTTGTTATTAAATAGGGGTAGTGATATGGCTGTATTGCTAAGATTCTTGCTTCGCATCTGGTGTTGGCTCAATCCCACTGCACAGCACTTTAAGGCAAGAATTTTGTAATATAACTTTGGGTTGACTAAAACTTTGTTAGTGAAATTTGATTAAGCTTTGTCAAGGGAACTGTTCCTAGTTTTTTAGAGATCTTAAGATATTTGTCTAATTTCATATTTGCTCTCTTGCCCCTTTTTCTTTCTTTCTATATATTTATATAGTCCACTTTTGTAGTTCATACTCAGGTGGAGAAATTAAATTTCTGTTTAAATTTACATTTAAAGTCTTTTCCATTTTAAATTTAAAAGTAAAAAACTGTTTTATTTTAAATTAAAAGGAAAATCTTATTCTATTTTCAATTAAAATGTAAATTCCTTTTCTGTTTTGAATTTAAAATTTTGCTTTAGCATTTTCTATTTTAAAATTTCTATTTTGAATTGTAAAGTAAAAAAACCTTGTTTGATTTTCAATTTAAA
>NC_068982.1:155151335-155153785 GCF_001194135.2 Octopus bimaculoides | reverse complement strand
TATATATATATATTTATTTATTTATGTGTTTCAGCCAAGTGGCTGCGGTCATGCTGGTGCACATATATACCATTGATGTTATATTTCTGGTAAGACAGCTGCAGGAGAAATACCTAGCCAGAGATAAACCTCTGTACCTGGCTTTCGTTGACATGGAGAAAGCCTTTGACTGGGTCCCCCGATCCCTTATCTGGTGGTCATTGAGGAAACTAGGGATAGATGAATGGTTAGTGAGAGCTGTGCGAGCTATGTACAGGGACACTGTCAGTAAGGTGAGGGTTGGCAACGAGTACAGTGAAGAATTCTGGGTAGAAGTAAGGGTCCACCAAGGTTCAGTCCTCAGCCTCCTATTTATCATAGTCCTCCAGGCAATAACAGAGGAATTTAAGACAGGATGCCCTTGGAAGCTCCTCTATGCTGATGACCTTGGTCTAATTGCTGAGTCACTATCAGAACTAGAGAAATTTCAGGTGTGGAAGCAAGAACTAGAATCAATGGACCTTAGAGTCAACCTAGCTAAACCAGAGTCCTAATAAGTAGGAAGGTAGACAAACCACAAACCTCTTCAGGTAGATGGCCCTGCTTGATCTGTAGAAAAGGCGTAGGTAGAAACTCTAGGATGTACCCAGTGTAAGCTATGGACACATAAGAGGTGCAGCAATATTGAAGGAAGGCTAACTAGGAAGATAGTTTATGTATGTGGCAGATGCTCAGGAGCAATAAGCACTGAAAATGTGCAGATAACAACTTCTGCCACATTCCAGGGAGAAAACCTAGAGGTAGTTGATAGCTTCCGTTACCTAGGTGACCAAGTCAGCAGCGGGGGAGGGTGCGCTGAAAGTGTAGCTGCTAGAATAAGAATAGCCTGGGCAAAGTTCAGAGAGCTCTTACCTCTGCTGGTGACAAAGGGCCTCTTACTCAGAGTAAAAGGCAGACTGTATGACGCATGTGTACGAACCGCCATGCTACATGGCAGTGAAACATGGGCCGTGACTGCTGAGGACATGCGTAAGCTCACAAGAAACTAAGCCAGTATGCTCCGATGGATGTGTAATGTCAGTGTGCATACTCGACAGTGCGTAAGTACCTTGAGAGAAAAGTTAGACCTAAGAAGCATCAGTTGTGGTGTGCAAGAGAGACGATTGCGCTGGTATGGTCACGTGGCGAGAATGGATGAGGATAGCTATGTGAAAAAGTGCCACACCCTAGCGGTTGAGGGAACCTGTGGAAGAGGTAGACCCAGGAAGCACGAGAGTTTCCATTGGTGCAATGACAGCTGAGTGCATACATTGTAAAGTAAGAAAGTGGCCTGGAGAGCCACCTGCACTGTACTACAGTGGCGGAAAGGTTAAACTCCCTGCAATCCCCCAACCTCCAGAGCCATTGAAGAAACTGTTCTCATCAACTGACCAAGGTTCCAAGCACTTTCAAAACAAAATTAGACAATACAATGCTGCACTACAGATGGCATCATTTGGAGCCACAAGAGATTTAACTGAGCCAGGATTCATGCAAACTTTCAAAATTCAAGGTCAAATTTATCATCAGATTGGCTGTCTACTACCTGTGTCAAATGAAACACCAAAATTGGCCTTTTACTGCTTATAATCTGAACCTGTGTTTGGTTACGAAATAAGCTACACAAAACGTGTATTTACTTTATATACATATATGAGTTGAAAGCTTTCTTGTAACATTTTACTTGACGTCTATCTTCCATGCTGGCATGGATTGGAGAGTTATTCATGTAGTTAGTTGGTATCTCAGCTACTAGCAGTTGAGAACTGCATAAACTAGACGGCGTTTTAAATTTCATTAGGCTCTTTAACTCGGGCAACGCCGGGTATTTCTGCTAATATATATATATATATATATATATATATATATAATTTAAATGATAAGGGCGAAAAATTGAATATTAATTTGATTAATATCAATTTAAAACCAGTCGCCCAGCATATTGAAAAAATCTGAAGATTCAGGAAAATTATATTACATGCATATAAGAGGAATGACCATTAAGTGGACATCCATTATGCTAGAAGTAGTTCACCTACGATCTGACCACAAAGAAAAGATTGTTCTCAAGAAAATTCAGCAAACACCAGAATGTAAGCGAGCAAGACAAATGAAAAGATACAAAGTATAAAGGTTAATCATAGATCGGGTTCGTTGTTACCACTTACGCAATTGTCTGCAACTCTTCAGTATGATCGCTTTGGCAACATAATTTGCAGAACTATGCACGAGACGTCAGCATGAGATCGAACATGCATACAGTTCTACCAATTACATTTGAGGTTAAATTTTCAAAAGTCTTCGTTCTGGCGCGCCAAATCTTTTCTTAGTCGTCACATCGTAGGTGATCTACTTCTAGCATAATGGATGTCCACTTAGTAGTCACCCCTCTTATATGTATGCTATATATATATATATATATATATATATAT
>NC_068982.1:155142882-155150782 GCF_001194135.2 Octopus bimaculoides | reverse complement strand
TATATATATATATGTATGTATGTATGTATGTATATATGCATAAATGCATACATTATTACACACACGTACACTCACACACACATGCACACACACATGTATATATGTGTGAGTGTATGTGTACATATAGTATATAAATTCTTGTTTTAAGGTTAAAAAAAAAAAAAATTTTGACATCGACATATTGATTTTCTCTTGTCTCTGTTTTCTGGATAATTAAGTTTAATAATCGTATTTATATTCCCAATATGTATACTTGCTCTTTATTTTTGTCTATCAATCAAAGTTGGTCTATCACTGACGAGTTATCACATACTTAAATTTATGTAGATCCATGATTGGGTAGAAGAAATATTTTAGAACAGTAGTTCTCGAAGCAGATAAAGCTATAAAAAATAACATGTATATATAGGGCCAAAAACCCACTTTAGATAAAAAAAAAGATCCAATACTCAAAGGGTTTGTTAACCCATTTTTTATGGTCTATTACTTGTAGTTTTATCTGCTTCAAGATCCACTGATCCCCAAAATAATTATTTTATGTTCTCTCGAAGTTCATAAATTCTTGTGACGTGAACAAAACATTTTAGAATTGAATGCCAAACGCAGTAATCTAAAACTGGATTCAAAAAAGGCAAATCGAATGAGTCACTCATCAAAATGCTATGTCATCCAACGAACAGACATGCCTTCTCGCCTCTCTACCCATTTTGTCACTACTACAACGTCCTCTGCTCCTTGAAACCAACTAGTTCTATACTAATTCTACTGAAGTCTGTTATATTCGCATCTCTTCTTACACTTTGCCACTCTCAGATTGTCTGGTAGTCACCTCAACCAATCTTTCCTTCTGTGAACACTATTATACAGGTGTTCTAACTGAATATCAGCCATATCGATCGCACCTGTGTTACAGGGCCCTGCTCATCTCATTGTAACTGTTCTGACTGCTTAATTAGATCCATAATAATATATGTTTGATTTTCTTATAAAAAAAACCAAAAACAAACAAACAAAAAATATTTCACTAACGTGTGGGTTCTATGGTGTAATGGTTAACACCAATTATTATTATTATTTTACTTCTCAGAACGTTCGGTCTTGTTTGTTCTAGTAGATTCTGTGAGAGCAGACAGCAGCCTGCTGTCAGAGGTTTCACAAGGTCTCCTCCCGCACATTATAAGCTTTGATACTTGGTTATTAATTATCGTGGGAGCCTTTCAACATCCAAGTACCAATCTCAAAATCCTAGCTGTCCCCAGCAGAATAGTTTCTTGGGCTTGCTCTGCTCTCATGTCAATTCCGATTTCTCTGACATATTTCTCGAATTTAGTTGTTAGTGCTTCGAATGCGCCTACAAATACTGAGATGACAGATACTTCCCTCATATTCCACATTCTTGAAATTTTGTCTTTTAGTAGTCTGTACTTTTCATTCAATTCTAGTTCGTTGTCACTTTTGCATGTATCTTTAGGTATTGCAATATCTATGGTCTTGGTTTCCTTTTTTTCTCTATCTACCACAATATCTGGTCTCCGAGCATCGATTAGGGAGTCACATTGGATTATAAAATTCCACAGTATCTTATATTCATTGTTCTCGGTGACTCCTGGTTCTTGTTCGTACCATTTCCGTGCTCTGTTCAGGCTGTACGTTTCACATAGCCTCCAGTGAACGAACTTAGCCACGTTATCATGCCTCCTTTTGTAGTGCTTTTGGGCCAGCTTGTTACAATCACTCACAATATGTGAGATTGTTTCGTTTCTGCTGCAACACATCCTACAAAGGGGTGACAAGCTACTCTTATCTATTTGGAACTTGGTGTAATTAGTTCTCAGAGCATCCTTACTTTTTCTTAGCCATCTCCAAGTGTTGATCTTGTCTTTTTCTTCGATTTCTCTGAGGTATAACCCATGCAGTGGTTTCATTTTCCAGCTATTTACACCTTCTTCATCTTGTTTCTTAAATGTTTGTGGGTGCATCACATTTTCGGTATGTATTATATTGTTAATTCTAACAGCAGTAAGCAAGGATTCATTCTCCTGTTTGATGTGCCATCTTAGACTGTTCTCATTGACAATACAGATATTGCATCCTAGGAGACCTCTTTCAACTCTGTTTCTAGGCACATACAGTCTGTCAGTATCGCTTTTGGGGTGTAGTTCCTCGTTGTCATCAAGTTTCTAGTTTTCTAGTTCATTTCTTCAGGCTCGTTCTTTGTCCACCTAACAACACCTGCCCCGTATCGCATTAAGGAAACAACCAATGTCTTCTTTGCCCTGAGTTTATTTTTTCCCTTGAGTCTACTTCCCATAACTAACTTGGTTCTTCTAAGATATTCTAGAATTTTAATGTATTCTAAAATCTACAGGTATTTATATTCAATAGTCTCAATATCCTCGATTTTCTTGCCGTTGGGTAGTTCTACACCATTAGACGACAGTTTGCCTCTTTGTATTATAAGCATACCACACTTTTTAGTCCCAAATTCCGATATCCTTACTGAATATCTGCACTGTCGAACTAGGCCATTTATTTCATGTTCAATCTTTCCAAAGATCTTTAAATCATCCATATGTAACAGATGATTTCATTTTCCTTCACTTTTTAAGGAGTACCTCGATGTTACTTTCCGTAGAATCTGTGTGAAGGGTATCGTACAAATCACACACAGCAATGGTCATAGACTATCTCCGCCTCTCTTGATGTTAACCGTCGCCAAAAATTTTCCTCATGAAATTAACTCTGTATTCCAGTTTTTCTAATAAAATTAGAGGTTTTCAGACATTTGTACCTGCTCAAGACTTTCTAAAATCCAGAAATGGGGGACCATGTCATACGCTTTCTTATAATCGATCCATGCCATGCCAGATTAGTAAGTCTTCTCTTGTAGCCGTTCAGTATCATTCTGTCTGTCAGAAGTTGGTCTTTGGTCCCTCGGCTTTTCCTTCTGCACCCTTTCTGTTCCACTGGCAGTTTGTCATTCATTTCCAGGAAGTTTTATATATAATTAGATATTATTCCTGTCATTAGCTTTCACATCAGGAGCAGACAACTGATAGGTCGGTAATTATCCACTATTTTGCCTTTGGTGGGATTCTATTGGCAAAGAATTGTTTCACCTGTGGTCAGCCACTTTGGGATTTGTACACCGTTGTTGATCATTTTATCCATTTATGTGGTTAGTCTTCTGTGTAGTGCTGGGAAATTTTTCAGCCAATATCCTTGTACCCCATTCGGTCCTGAACATTTCCAATTTGGGATCTTTGTTGTCTATTCGATTACCATTTCAGTCGTTATTCTAAAATTGCTCTATTTCAGTTCATATATTTCCGACCTTTATTCCTTCAACCATTTAGCATCTTTGTTATACTTTCTTCCATTATCCCAGATGTTACTCCAAAACCTGTTACTTTCTTCAGCATCTGGTCTCTCACCGCTGTTAACCTTTTCATTCAGCTGCTGATAAACCCTTTTCTGGTCTTGTTGGAACAATCTGTTCAATTCTTTGGTCATACCTCTTGATCTTTGTCGCTTTAGCCTGCGATCTTTGTTTCAGCTCTTCAAGAACTATATTTAGCTCCTTTTTCTTTATCCTATACCTACGTTCTAGTTCATTATAGTTCTCCTTCCTCTTGATGTCAGTTTTTTTCTTTCGTTCCAAGATGTTGATATGCTTTCGTAGTTCATTCATTGATTGTTTTATTCTTCTTTTCCACCAAGGTTCTTTTTCTTCATTGCTACATTTATGGTTGGTTCGAGACCTACTTTATTTCCTATATATATAATGCAAGCTATTATTATTATTATTATTATTATTATTATTATTATTATTATTATTATTATTATTATTATTATTATTATTATTATTATTATTATTATTATTATTATTATTATTATTATTATTATTATTATTATTATTATTATTATTATTATTATTATTATTATTATTATTATTATTATTAAGACAGCGAGCTGGCAGAATCGTTAACGTGCTGGACGAAATGCTTAGCAGTATTTCGCCCGCTGCTACGTTCTGAGTTCAAATTCCGCTGGGGCTGCATTTACCTTTGATACTTTCGGGGTCGATAAATTAAGTACCAGTGAAACACTGGGGTCGATGCAATCGACTCATTCCCTCCTCCAAAATTGCTGCCCGTGTGAAAAAATTTGAAACCGTTCTTCTTCTTCTTCTTCTTCTTCTTCTTCTTCTTCTTCTTCTTACTATTTTAGGGCGCATGACTTAGTGGTTAAGGTGTTCAATTCCTAGACCGGGTGGTACGTTGTGTTCCTGGAGCAGGTGATGTATTGTGGTCTTTCATATTTGCATCGTTTTGTAACATAGTTATGATATGCAGAGGCAAATCAATTGATACACTGGCTAGTATGGTGACTGTTTTGGTTTCCAATTCCCACATTTTGTCTTTCTCTCTTCTTTTATTCTTATATTTTAATAGTTCCTCTATTTCTTTTAGAGATACGCTGTTGCTTGGCTGCTTATTGGAATTGATACAACGATGAGAAGACTTATATTTCTGACTTTCATTGACAATATCTGGTGGATTTTTTTAATCATCATGTCTGTATGAATGGCTCTATCTCAGAGTATAGTCACTTCGTTATTCTTTGAAACCTGTTCAGGTGTAGGTTTGTATAAAACTTCTCCGTCGGTATTTCAAAATAATAGTTTCCAGAGCATAAGACTCTCAAATCTTCTATATTTATACACTCGAATTTGGTTAAGTGCACAACCAGAAACAGTGAAATTGTATTCTTTTTTTTACTAAATAACCTCCCCATTTTCAGTAATTACATTTTCTTACCAACGTCTTAACATCAGATTTTGTAATTAGTTTCAATTTAGTGTTATTTTTTGAGAAAAAACTTTTGTTATTTTAAATTTCTTTTCTGTCACTCCAGTCCTTACTCCAGTCCTTTATTATATCTGTTGTCTTCTTTGGGACAGAAAACAGTTTTTTTTGTTTTGTTTATGTTTTTAGCTCTTTGTATTAGTTTCCTTTTGATATACACGAGGTATTTCTGTACTCCTACTGTAAAGATATTTTAATTGTTTTCTAATTGTAAAACGGCTTACTCCACTTCATTCATGTTAAACATAATCTTTCACTGTCGGCTTTTGAACAGCGTATTCTCGATATAATAATTATTCTTTTTGTCCATCTGTCTAATTTAGTAGCGAATATAAATTAAATTAGTATTGGTGTCAATAGCATTACTGTTGTTAAATGTTTTATACAATATTCTTTTCAAACTTCCATTGCATTGTACTCTTACTCTAAGTTTATGAATTCCCTAAGAACTTGGAAGCTTAAGCAGTTGTTACAAAATACAGCCCCCTACTATAGATTGCATACTCTTATCAAAGCTTATGCTAAACTACTACTTCCATATTCCTGATCATCACATGTAAAAGCCTCCAGCTGAACAAGGCATTCTGAAGTGTGCCATCACTCTTAAACGATTTATTCCCGCATTGTTTCTATACTCACTCAAACTCTTCAACATCAGAAAGCTCAGATCTTCATTCTTCTAATCTTTGGTTCTTACTTTGATGAGCAGTTATTCATGTTTAAATACATGCGAGTCTTTGCTGTTTCCTTTTGTTCTAGAAGTGTTTTTTTTTTCGGATAAGTGATTCTAAAATCCACAGGTATTTATATTCAATAGTCTCAATATCCTTGATTTTCTCGACGCTGGGTAGCTCTACACCATTAGGCGACACTGTTTGCCTCTTTGTATTATAAGCATACCACACTTTTTAGTCCCAAATTCCATTCCGATATCCTTACTGAATATCTGCACTATTGAAAGTAGGCCATTTATTTCATGTTCAGTCTTTCCAAAGATCTTTAAATCATCCATATATAACGGATGATTTCATTTTCCTTCACTTTTCAAGGAGTACCTCGATGTTACTTTCCGTAGAATCTGTGAAGGGTATCGTACAAATCACAAACAGCAATGGTGATAGGCTATCTCCTTAAAATATGCCTCTCTTGATATTAACCGTCGCCAAAAATTTTCCAAGATCTTAGGGATTTCATGAACTTAGAATGAGAGTACAATGCAATGGAAGTTAGAAATACTGTTGTTGAACCTTTGTTCGACAGGCAAGTGTAGAGGTTTCGTGATTTGTTATTTCTTTAGTTTCTGCGATTAAGGTGTTGTTTATGGCTCTTTCCATAACTCATTGAATATTTTTTCACGCAATTTGTCGTTGTCTGTTTCATATTTCAACTCAAAGTTTTAAAATTCATCATTTAGTTCTTAGTACAGAGATTGACTAGAACTGGTTGTTTATTTAAAGAATCATGGTTGCGTTTTCATATGGATAGATTCTTTACAATTTAGTGAAAATCTCTAGTTTTAGTCACTTTGTGATTTCTGATGTGTTTTTTTGGTATATTTTGTGTTGTATTTTTTGCATCTTTATTTTATTTTGTTTCTTTTCGTTGTTGGTTTCATTAAGAATGGAAAAATCTTTTATTTCCACTTTTCGTACGTATGTTCACTTCCCACATTTAGCTCGAGTTCCTATATGAATAGTTTTGAGAGAATACCCACATTCCTAATCACTGTGGAGACTGCATACGTATATTATTTGATTTGTTCATCTAATATTGAAGTTCCCATATATTTTCATTAAGCATACAACAACCAAGTCTGCATTTTTATTTTTGCTGAAATTTCTTAATTATGATTTATCTTTGTAAGGGTCTTTAGTTGGCTCATAGGAAAATCTATAAGTTTTAATATCTTAACTATTTCCACTTTTTGATTAGTTTCAAGATATATCGTACGGATGCTCTGGGGTGCATCACCAGTGATGTTCCTGGTGTCTCACGGGTTTCGGGTCTTTCAAATTTTGACCCCTTCGTCCAGTTGATCCAGCCAGAGTTGATCAAGTCCCAGCTTGTGTCCTAGTAGCGGCAGACCACCGGACTGATTTGGGGAAACTTAACTGCTATATTCAGCAGGTCGAGTAATCACACAGATGTTTACATGTGGTGGCCAGCCGGCGATTAGTTTGAACGCTAACAAGGCACAACTTACACTAGGAAATGAACATTAACGTATGGAAACATATTAAGGCATTCCTTAAGCAGCATTCTTCAACATTGTCTTTAAAAGAGAGAGAGAGGGAGAGAGAGAGAGAGAGAGAGAGAGAGAGAGAGAGAGAGAGAGAGAGAGAGAGAGAGAGAGAGAGAGAGAGACTTTCATTTCAGAGTCTATGTTTTTGCTGTCAAACTCCTTTGGCTTTCGTAGATTGAACAATAAACTAGATCTCGTGGGCAGGACATATAAATTATAACAACTTTATTAACAGTCAAGAAAGAACATAGGGTGTTAGCAAAGTTTGTATGGAGAGATGTGTGTAAAAAAAACTCCTGTTAAGTAAGAGCACTGAAAATGAGATTTGAGTTAAAACTTAGGTAAATGCATAAGGTTTTGTGAAGACAAATATTTGACCGAAAGCTTGTACAACTTCGATTGCAAAACATTTCAATATCATTCATATCAATAGAACCTCTTCGGACGAACACACAAATAAATTAAAAAAGCAAAAAAAAAAGCACCACTGAAACCTAAATACTTTCGTTTGTATAGATAAAGCAAAGGGGAAACGGGGCACATATTTCAGTGTATCCCTCTTCATTGGCCGAAGTAACAAAAGTTTCTCTAAAGTGCGCTAGTGTGATTAATCAGAATCAGTGTTCATAACCGTTCTCCTTACTCTCCTACTCTGAACTCAGGCTAGTGATATATATATTACAGACTAATTTGAAATTAAACAATAATAATATAAATCTATAAAATTGAGTCGGGGATCATACACACACACACACACACACACACACACACACACACACACACACACACA
>NC_068982.1:155140698-155141450 GCF_001194135.2 Octopus bimaculoides | reverse complement strand
TATATATATATATATATATATGCGTATATATCATTTACACAGACATACACACGCACATTATTTATATGCACAAATATGTATGTATATGTGTGTGTCGTGTTTGTTTGTGTGTGTGTGTGTGTGTGTGTGTGTGTGTGTGTCTGTTTGATGAACTCCCCCTTAAAGAATGATTTATGATAGATCAGCAAGATGGGTAAAATATAGTTAGTAAAAAACTGATAAATGCTAAATAAAAATAGAATTGATAAAAATTTGATAAAACATAATAAAATTGCGACGAATAGCAAGATCAACCATGATCTTGCGGCAGAGTTGGCAGATTTCGTTCACATGTTTATCTGCAACAGGTTATACAGAAGGAACCTTTACTGTAGAATGGAGTGTATTGTTGTACTCATCTTTTCTCGAAACTACGAGCTTTGCGAAAGCGCTTCCTGCGCTTAGTTTGACAATTAAGTGATAATTACTCCCAAAATTGAGGAATACTTTCCAATAGTCTCACCTCTTCTTTAATTTTATCTTTGTAGTGAAACTGGTTTTTCAACACGTCAGAAGGAGATTTGAAAGCTGTTTATAAAGAGATGTTTGGCAGATTCTAGTATGCTCCTTGAAAATGACGTACCCCAGCCAGCCAGCGGATAGAATAAATACATATAATTATATATATAAATATATATATATATGTACAATATATAAATACAAGCACACATATACATACACACACATGCACGTTCACACACTCATGCACACAT
>NC_068982.1:155131470-155140685 GCF_001194135.2 Octopus bimaculoides | reverse complement strand
CCTATGGATCGCATAAATTGTAATTCTTCGAAACATATGTCGGAATAAAGTATGCAGTTATAACATGCGTTTTCTCCATTCCTTAAATTTTTAAATATACTCAAATACCCAAAATATCAAGGAGTTTCTGCCTCACCAACAGGAATTACACCACAGTTATTTTGTGATCTTTGCTACCTTGGTTTCTATTAACCCATTTATTCTATCAGAATTATTATTTATTAGGATAGAATAAATACATATAATTATATATATAAATATATATATATATGTACAATATATAAATACAAGCACACATATACATACACACACATGCACGTTCACACACTCATGCACACATATACACGCACCCACCCATGTTTTTGAGTTTTCTTTTGAATTTACATGAATAAAAGAATCGTATCAGCTTTCCTAAGTCCAGATCGAAAGCAATAACCAAAGACTAGAAGAATTAAAATCTAAACTAAAGACTAGAAGAGTGAAAATATGAACAAGATGTGCATTAACCCTCAAATGAAGCGAGGAAGGATTTTTTCAGCAGTTGTTTGAAAAGAATGTGAGCGATAATCATCGTGTAATCGTGCTATTTTGTCTTTATGTTCATATTGATGAACAGTAATTGTATCCTTATATTGATAGAGGACTGTATCACAATTCCAAAATACATATAAAAGTTTAATATGCTTTTCAACAATTTATATGGACCAAGTATGTAAATCTCCGAAGGTATTCCATCTTAGCCGGTGCCTTACCATAGAACAACTGTTTAATGGCTTTTTAACCTCATCAACATTTAAATTTTGAGGAACAGGTCACTGAGGCATTGAATTTTTTTAAACATTATTTAGCATTTATATGCGATAAAAATAGGCCAACCAAAACACTCATTTCTACTGTACATGATTCCACACAACATCAAATAGCACGATGGAGTTTTTCTCAATCCATGAATTTCCGTTGTGCGGAAGATAAAATTTTTCTGGTGTGTAAAATGATACATATAATCATACTTGGAAATCTGGGTATTAGCATTGGGAACTGCTTCTATGAAGTGTTCCTTTGAAATCGACAGGTAATAGTTGTTGACGTTGAATTGGGCAAATGAAAGGCTATTTTTTTTTCGTTTTATTGATCTGAGCCTTTTGATGACTGCGTCTGTATCTTTCCGTAATGTTAGCCAAGTGTCACTTTTTAACCGTATGAATGTTGTTCAAAATTGCGTTATTGATCTTACTCAGGCAGGGTTTTTTCTGGGTTAAAAAGTACTGTAGACGTGTTAGTTCTGATGTTAGTCTTGTGATCTTTATATGTATTTGTTGGTGTGTTAGAACTAACAGATCAACTCTGTCTTCTATATTCAAACTTATGACTATCATGGCTGCTTCGGTGTCAATTTCCCTCAGTGTGATTCGAGTTGCATTCTTGTACATGTGTTCACTATGAAGTTTGGGGTGTGTGGTCGAATGTATTTCGTACATGTTCTTTTGTCTGAAGTTATTTTGATTTTTAGTTCTCTCTGAAATTTGTTCAGTTTGTTGATGTGTGTAAAGTTCATGACCAAACTGTAAAAATGTCTTAACAAATTTTGTAAGTTGTTAGTTGACAGAAAAGCATTTGGCAAGTCAGGATTTGGATTTGGATGGTTACAGACACATTCACACGTACACACACACAAAAAAAACTATTCCTGCCCCAAACAGAAACAAATTAAACACTTAAAATTCTTCATACCATATCAAAAAATAAATTAAAAAGTCCTCTATCAGATACAAAACGAAGTATGCAAAAAATAAGTCAGAAGAAAAAAAAGAAGGAAAACGTAAACATCACACAACATTACTGAATTACTATACAATGTCTCAAACTCTCTAATTATTATATTAGTCCGAGGATTCCCAGCTGGAATGAAAGCACTGTTCACTGTAAGGCAACGAATTGTTCAATTACCTTAGTAACAGGCACACATACATGCATACACACATACATACACATATACTCACACACACACACACACTTATATATATATATATATATTCCTTGCTTGATAGATAAAAGTTAGCGAAAAGTAGAGAGAGTTGAGAAACGGAAAGAGAGAGAGAGAGAGAGAGAGAGAGTGTGTGTGTGTGTGTGTGTGTGTGTGAGAGAGAGAGAGAGAGAGGTGAATGTGGAGGAGGAGACGCCTAAAAGGAAACTGACAAATGTCAATATCATTGTGAAAATGCCAGTGCACTGCCTACCTTTATGTTAATTACTTTCTCTGAATTGGTCTGGTTGCTGACGGATATTGACTGGTAATATATTCCTTCCACTTATTTGTCATTCTAAGAAAAGAAAGGCCCATGGGAATGTTTCCGACTATAGGTAATTCTGGACTAAATTAGATGATGTACTTTCTTACCAAAATAAATCTCATGTTTAACTCTCGTTATATAATTGTTGTTTTAGATTTTGAGCACCCACGGAGTAATTTTTTTGCCTCCTTTGCTAAGGAGGTATGATAAGACAGAAACATTGCCATTTTTTTTTACCACTCAAATTTATAAAAACGAACCATTACAATCTACATTGTACGAGGGTGGGCTGAAAAGATCATAGGCTGACTATGAAGAAATGATGCTGCAGCGGTGAAATTTTGGATGCATTTATTTCAACTCTTCTTATTAATAACTTTGTTTCTTTTCAGGTAAACTGACATCTGACTATTCAGAGAAAACTTTAAAAGTAACTAGTAACGACTTCTCTTGGAAATGAACAAAAATTGGCATCGTAGAGTTATCAAGTACCTGCAAGTAAAGTATTTATCCCACAAGAACATTCATGTTGACATGGTTGCTACATTAGGGAATGACGCTCCGACTTTATCAGCATTGCAAAAGGGGCAGTTGAACCTAGGAGGGGAACAAAGAGTCTTGAAGATGGCCCAAGGTGTGGACGTCCTGAAACTGTCACAACCGAGGAAAACATTAATCATGTTCACCACATGGTGATGGACGACAGGCGATTAACTATAAATCAAATAGCCAATGCCATTAGTATATCTCGTGCGTGAGAGAGTTGAGAATATTCCGCACAATAGTCTTGGCATGACAAAGGTTTGTGCTCGGTGGGTGCCACGTCTTCTGATACCTGATCAAAAGCACAACAGGCTGATCCTATCACGGGAAAATCTGGTTTTGTTTGAGGCGGATCCAACTGGTTTCCTTAAACGTTTCCTAACCCGGGATGAGTGTTGGCTTCATCACTTTGAGCTAGAGACAAAGAGACGATCCATGCAGTGGAAACACCCCTTCTTACCTGCTTCAAAGAAAGCCAAGGTTGTTTCATCTGCAGGGAAGGTGATGGCCTCAATTTTTTGAGGATGCTAAAAGGCTTTGTGTTTATTGATTATCTTAAAAAAAACCGCTCCGTCAAAGGAAAGTACTATGCCAACTTACTGAGGCTGTTACAAAAAGCTATCAATACTCAGGAAGACCGACGAAAGTGGTCTTGTTTCACCAGAACAATGCTCCAGCACAATGCTTCCTGCTTTCAATGGCTGCTGTGTCTGACTGTGGATTTGAACTAGTTGATCAGCCTCCTTATTCTCCTGATTTGGCCCCCATCTGACTATCATCTGTTCCTCATCATGAAAAAACACTTGGCTGGGAACCAGTATCGCAGTGATGATGACGTCATATCTGCTGTTGACTTTTTTTACAAACAGGATAAAAGCTTCTTCACCAATGAAATCCAAGCACTGCAACACCGATGGAAGAAGTGTGTGGACCGCAAGGGGAACCATGTTGAAAAATAAACCTCATTTGGTTACATTCCACGAGAGTATCTTGGTCAGCCTATGAACTGTTCTGCCGACGCTTATATATCATAAATAAATTTCAGTGAAGGGACTTTAATAAAGTTATCTTCCTAGACTATCATTAAAACTTGTAAGTAACCCTATAGAAGGTTTGCTCTTTGTAGTTCCTAGAATAACGTCAGGTGAGCAAAATTTTCAACTCACTGTATTGCATATGTGACACTCTTCCGTACTTGTGTGTTGTATACAGAATTCTTAGCTGAGGTATTTTCCCTGAGCTATATTGTTGTGATTCATAATTAACGTTATTACACGCTATCTAATTGTTTCTCTGTTTGTCTGTATGTCCCTCTTTCTCCTCATATATATATATATACACACATATTTATGTGTATACACACACACACACACACACACACGCACATACATATGGATGGCTTGGTGAATGTATAAATGTATGCGTGTGTACATATTGATCACTGTTGGCCTTATCAACAGAATAGAATATGCTTTGTTGAGGAGGTTTACTAAAACTGAAACATGTCCGTTGCTAAATGATTTTAAAATTTTGATCAACTGATCTATAGATCTTTCAGTAGATTTAAGTACCACTAAAGGGATTTTTGTCTACTAATTACACGGATAATTTCAGTTGGTCTAAGGTATTCTTCAGTAACTATTTCAGCGGTAATTCAGAAATGATTTTATATGCATGCTAATATATAACCAGAGAACCATTTTAAGTGAAATTATTTGGCAAAACCTGTGTAGAAGCTCATCGAAGTGACCTGTTGTTTCTTTTGGGTGAAAAGTAGTGTTAATCCATCGCCCACTATAAAACAACCACTTGATTCTTGGCTGCTTTTAACGGAACTCACTCTGCTGAATTCAGGCCAGATCTCCGGTGGACTGAGGAGAATTTTTTTGCTTCCTCCAATCAGCCAAAGACTCTCTGAAAAGAGCTATAGGTGTCACATTTTCTGGTCTTAACTGTCTGAGCTGAAATTCCGCTGGGTTCAACTTTGCTATCACAGTGATCTCAGAAGGACAGGTTCAAACAGTTCGAATATTTTATTTACGAGATTTTGGCATGCAATTGGTCGGTATTTTTTTTCGCCATATGAGTGATATTATTTTTGGTTATCCGTTTTACCAACTTGATATGTTTGGTTTCCATTGAGAGTTTTCTGATAACGGATAATTAGATAGCGTCGATAAAAGGATAGATTTTGCACCAGCTTCCCGCAATTAAACCCTTTCCTGAAGTTTTCATATGCAAACATTTTAAAACTAGTCTCAAAGGTTTAACCACTGATGCTGTATGATTTTAGCTTAATGCAGAAACAATTATTGGTTAGGATTTCTTGGATCCATTCTTTACTTTGATTAAACTTTGTTGCCTCACTCCAGATTTTTCTCCTGAATGAATCTGTATCTTCAAGATAATTTATTGATTGTATCCTTATATCTCTATAAATTGCTGATTGGTTTCGATAAAATTCTTGTTGATTATTTTTCTTTTCATTTACTCTCTTCTGATGTCGGAGATATTCGCTGACATCTTTTAACTCCTGTTTGAGGAGGATATTTAATTTGTATTACAGTATTATTTTTTTACTATCTCCAAACATTGTTTACATTTTGTCATTCACTCTTTGTTGGTCGTGAGTGTAGTTATTTGTCTGCTTGTATCAGATAAAAATTGTCATGTAGCAGCTACTTCTCCGTTGATCAGTGATATTTTCCCTCCATTTTTCAAACACGATAACAGCATTTTGTTGTTTTGTCTTTTTTTAATTCTTAAGTTTTTGCCTTTCTTTAATTTCTCTCACCCAGCTTGCAATCAAGTTTACCAATGTTGGTATGAGTACTAGTGCAGTAAATATATTATGGGCTACCGATTTATTACTGCATGTCGGATGTTCTAAGGATTATATTCATGCAGTATCGATGATATTCTAGGGCATAAAGGAGTCAGGCAATGGCTCTACTCGAAATCGAGTTGGCAACCTTCATGTATGTATGTATGTATGTATGTATGTATGTATGTATGTATGTATGTATGTATGTATGTATAGGGTGTCCGAGCTAAATGTAACAGTTTGCATAAAAGCAAAAGAAAACAATATCCCATCTCAAAATAAAAGTATTAAAAACAGTAAAAAAAAATATCGACTAAATTATGGCTGTGAAAAACAGTTTACTCAAAGTATCCGTCCTCAGCTTTCACCATGGCCTCAAGACAGCTTCGGAACCTGGTGCATGTATTCCTCACTCTGTCCCTGAGGAGATCTTCGAATACCTCCTTGATTTTAGTTACCAGCTCGGCCATGTTCTTCTCAACTGCGACCCACACACAGTTATCCATGGAATTACAATCGGGGCAATTAGGCGTCCAGATATTGGGGTTGGGAAAGTCATAGAAATTCTCCGACAACCACTTCTGACTCTTTCCGGAGGTATAGTAAGGAACCGAATCCAGCTGCCTCTTATATGACCCTCCAGCAGCAACCCTCTCCAGTCAGGGTTTTACCATAGTCACCATCTGCTGCACATAGTCGTCTGAATTGAACCTAAGGCCCTGTTCAAGGATGTGATTTTCATGATGTTCATGTCACGTCTTACAACCTTTACAGTGTTCACAGAACATTGAGCAACAGTCATCATGACGGTGTTTTGATACCTGGCGTGAATCATCATGATATAGGTAACGTTTGTCTCTACCCTCAACACATACCTCACTATCTATGCAAAATATTAATTTCTAAATTAAGAGCAAGATCATGAATTTAGAGGAGAATGTAGCCGATTAAATCGATCCTTGTACTTAACTGGTACTATTTTATCGACATCAGAAAGAGGAAAAGCAAAGTTTATTTCACCTGGATTTGTTCTCAGATCGTGAAGGTTTGTAACTAAATAGCGTACACGAAGACGATGGCGGAGGGATTACAACCGAGAATCTAAAATTACACGACACAGCAAGACAGCGTTGCATTGTTCCTTGCTTTGCAAGCTACTATCTTTTCCATGCATGTAGGTAAATGTAAGTACATGCACATACATACATACATACATACATACATACATACATACAGATAGAAAAAGTGGTCAAATAAAGGAGATAATGGGCAATGTTATCCTAAATGGCCTGTATCTGAATGAAAAACTGGACGACCTGGAACCACCTTCGCACCTGGAACGCCCTTCAATCTACTGGATCAAGATTGATCTAAGAACAAATAACAACAGTATATATAACACGGAGCTGAATGAATGCAGGGATTCTAGGAAGTTTCTTGACCTACTAGAAATAGCAATGAATTTTTCCTTACGTCAGACCCTACACATTGGGTAATATAGTCCTAGATAAAGAGAAAAAAAAAAGGGATTCGGTCATGACTGGAATATCTCAGAGCATAAGTGTGATGGATCAGAGCTGACCTACAGCAAAAAAACAAAACAAAAAAAAACAATAACATTTAGAACAATTGTTTCTGATGCAAATTACAAATCCAGAAATTTGGCGAAAGGGATATACAATTAAATCAACCTACTACTTGATTTAATAAATCTTGGAAGGATGAAAGGCAAGGATGACTCCAACTAGGTTTGAACTCAGAACGTAAAGAAAAACACGCAAGGTGTTTTATCGATATTCTAACTACTGCGCAAACCTATCACTCTTAATTTCTAGTTAAGGTACAAAGTCATATAGTTTTGTGAGGAGGAAGTTATTTGAGTGATACTATTCTATCGACCCCAGAAGGATAAAAGGTAAAGTTGATTCCGACGGGATTTGAACTCAGAACTCAAATAGCAGGAATAATTACTGCAAGGCATTTTTTCCCCAAATGTTCTGCCAATTTACCACTCTACCAACAAGTATAATAATAAATTATAACATTGACCCAGAACACAAGTGTATATTTGTTTGTTTGTGTGTGTGTGTGTGTGTGTGTGTGTGTGTGTGTGTGTGTGTAAGGAAGGAAGAACATAATGAATGACCTCAGTATATGACAAGTATTTGTTTTGTGAACTAGAAATTTGAGAACTTAACCGACCATGATGGGGGTTTGAAGTGGAAATTAAAAAGGATGCAAATTTTATAGAATTATTGTTTTTGGTCCCAGGTCAATCCCGGTCGAGTATATCTATAATGAAAGGCATTCCAGTTATAACCATCTCAGCTTTGTAGGTGTATGTATAATTACATTATCTTATGCACCTTGTCCCCCCTCTCGCTTACTTCCCTCGCTTTCATCCTCTCAGAGATGATACTTCCGAGATCAGCACTTTGTCTATCCATAGTGATGTCGAGGCGACAGATTCTGGAAACTTCGGCTGTCTTCTCAAGTCGACTTTCAGCATACAGTTTGCACTGTTGATAGCAGGTCCAGGGAGTTGATCCTTACAGCTTGCTTCATACTCACAGTATGACAAAACCGATAGTCTTCTTCGTTAGGCGGAGAGGCCTACAATGGGTAATCCAGCGGATAGTGTCTATCATGGTCTGATCATGGGACCAGCAGTTGCTCGCGGGTTTCATAACAGCTACAGTAGATGTGCTCCATGGTTCCTCTCCTCGAATGCAAAGGCCAGCTGTTGACTTTACCTTTCTCTAGAAGAACGAGTTATATGAACTCAGTAGAACGTTCCAAAATGCCTGAAGCAGGAATTTGATCCACCGGGCTTCTCTTTCCAAAGTTCAGCTCATGCGACTGTCCGTGCTATCCCTTGGTTCCATAGGAATCAAGATCCTTGGTGAGACATTCCTGCTCATTCACTCCTACCCAATCGACGCTCCATATCCACAAGTATGGGATATACACAGGTGATGTAATTAAAGACATTCCAGTCACGACAATCCCATCTTTTTCTTCTAGCACAGTGTACCACGGAATACATTTTCCAATGTATGCTTATTTCGAGACGGTAAAGTGTGATCGAAAGTGTTATGACTGTCATTTTTAGATAACATATTCTATTGCCAGTTTTATGTGTGCGCGCGTGTGTATATATGTATATATGCATATATGCATGTATATATATTTATATGTATATATGTACACACACACACACACACACGTATATATATTCTTTCTCGAATATATGTATATCTATCTATCTATCTATCTATCTATCTATCTATCTATCTATCTATCTATCTATCTATCTATCTATCTATCTATCTATCTAGATATTAGAAATTGCTACTGCAGAGGAGAAAAACTGGGAAGGGGGAAAAAAAGTCGAAGTCCTCCTCCACATCACTGAAGAGGAGTGCCAAAAGATCCCCACACACATCCAACTGGCAAAGGACCACAAGTTATATGTAGTGGTGGAAGGAAGGCGGCCACGTTGTTATGTATGCGGCAGCGAGGCACACCTCAAGGACAGTTGCCCAACCGCCGCCAAC
>NC_068982.1:155123015-155125677 GCF_001194135.2 Octopus bimaculoides | reverse complement strand
TATATATATATATATATATATAATATAGCTATTTTATGCATATACATATGATGATATGTGTGTGTGTGTGTGTGTGTGTGTGTGTACATATGTATGTATACATACTATAGTCATAAAAAAGTCGATCAAAAGAAAAACATATTCATATGCTAGTAAACACTGGGAACGCCTTACATTCGATAATAAATTGATGACAACAACATCCCAGCGTTAAAGTAACGAATTTATCAGAAGGTGGGAGCGAACCCACGCTTAGTTGTATTACGGGGCGTGTGTCACATGATCCAATCTACGATAGCACCTACAGTTTATCTGCAAGACAATTTAATTATCCATCCCAGCAACTATTAGCTTCAGCTTAGGGCTGGTGTCGCTTGGATCTGAGAGGTAAGTCACTATTTATCGTCTGCTCTTAATGTTTTCTTCTGCTAGTGTACTTTTCCTCATTATGCTTGTATACTATAATAATGAACGATGTTGACGTTGTTGTTACTGTTGTTTTTCTTGTTTTTGGTTTAACTGGTGTTCTCAAAGGAACACAGAGCTAATTATGATGTAAGTCGCTCCAGCCGCAACTATCCTGTCTTTTTTTTCACACATGGAGTATATCTATAGCTTCATTATATGATAAGTCCTTGAGGAAGAATTGGCTGTTACATCTGGCAAATCAATCGCCAATGAAGCGGCTTTACACTCATCCCACTTATGTGTGTGTGTGTGTGTGTGTGTGTGTGTGTGTGTGTGTGTGTGTGTGTGTGTGTGTGTGTGTGTGTGTGTGTGTGTGTGTGTGTGTGTGTGTGTGTGTGTGTGTGTTAAGTGTATTGGTAGAATTAAGGTTAGTATCGGATTGTTATTTTCAATAAGTTTGTCTGATGCGCTATCTATCTATCTATCTATCTATCTATCTATCTATCTATCTATCTATCTATCTATCTATCTATCTGTCTGTCTATCTGTCTGTCTGTCTGTCTGTCTGACTGACAGTATGTATTTGTGACTATGTGAGTACATGTGTATTCTTACGGGCTCTCTTTAGATGTTATGCCATTCCTTATACATACACACGCACACATACAGATGTGAGTATGTGTGTCGACGGGTGGGTATACACACACACACACACACACACACACACACACACACACACACACACACACACACACACACACACACACACACACACACACACACACACACACACAATATAAATATATATATATGTATGTATACATAATATTATGCATGTATATATGTGTGTATGTATGTGTGTGTGTGTGTGTGTGTGTGTGTGCGTAAAAAGTTAACTTCGAAGTCACTGTCAAACAATTTCGTTGTAAAAATAAATGAGTACGGTACTCTACTGAAAAGAAGTGAGCAATCCTGCAATTCAGTGTTTAATTGTCTATTTTTTAAATATAACTTTACATCAGAACAAGCATTATTACACAGACATATATACACATACCATGTATATATAACATAATATATAATACAGTATAATATAATATAATAAAATATAATATAATATTATATATATATATATATATGCGTGTGTGTGTTTTCGACCCCAGAACTTACTTCTTTTCTGAAGCGTGGTACTCATTCTATCGGAAACTTTTGTCGATCCGCTAAGTTACCGGGAAAATAAGTGATACATATCTGTATGTATATATGTTTTTCTTATAATGAAATGAAGCATGGAATAAACTACCCGCGCCGGTTGTTAGCTCACAGGATGCTATCATTAAAGTTCCATGGTTCTCGAAAGTTGCCAACACTACTCCTCCATGTCTTGGGCCCTTGTGCACCCCCGCCAAGTCATTATTTTTATTATCATTATTATTATTATCATCCGTTAGCATGTCGAACAAAATGCTTTGCGGTATTTCGTCCGTCTTTACATTCTGAGTTCAAATTCCTCCGAGATCGACTTTACCTTCCACCGTTTCGGGGTCCACGAAATAAGTACCAGCTGAGCACTGGCGTCCATGTAATCGATTTAGCCCCTTCCCTCAAACATTTTAGGCCTTGTGTCTGTAGTAGAAAGTATTATTATTATTATTATTATTATTATTATTATTATTATTATTATTATTATTATATGAGGTAGAATTTATATATATCTTTAGAATGAATTGATGATCTTGTCAGTTTCGTGCCACGTGCGTTTGTTCGGGCACTATCTATGTGAGTGCGTGTGAGTGTGTGTATGTATGCGTGTGTCCTCTCTCTGTGTGTGTGTGTGTGTGTGTGAGTATGCTTATATATCTATTTAGCTTTACATACACATATTTATATTTAACAAAAGTCAGACAAAGCTCAGTACGCGTGTGTGTGTGTATGTGTGTGCGTGTGTGTGTATAAATGTGTGTGTGAGTGTGTATGGAGAGAGAGTATATGTAGTATATATGTATACGCGCACTTACTCACGCAGACAGGCCACACACACACTTATACACATGCAGTCATAAGCATATACACATTTGTCAATGTGCTCAAATTACATTTTTGTGTGCTTAGACGCTCAGAAGAAAAATGATATATATATACATACATTCACGTTCACACACAAACACACACGTAATTATATTATGTATATTATACTGTATTAAATATATGTATATATATATATATATATATATATATATATATATATATATAT
>NC_068982.1:155121325-155122145 GCF_001194135.2 Octopus bimaculoides | reverse complement strand
TATATATATATATATATATATATATATATATATATATATATATGTGTGTGTGTGTGTGTGTGTGTGTGTGTGTGTGTGTGTGTGTGTTTGCCCCTCCCCATCACCGCTTGAATATTGGTATTGGCGTGTTTACGTAACTTAACGGTTCGGCCAAGAGACCGATAGAATAAGTACCTGGTACTCCAGCATGGCCGCAGTCAAATGACTGAAATAAATAAATAAACAAATAAAATGCATTTGTGTATTAAATTAAAGCATCCTAGAAATCGATCACAAGAAAAATAGAGAACACGGCAAGTCTATTGGGATTGTCACGAGAAACTCAAACTTTATCTCCTCCAACACCGCCGTGAGCGCTATATCATTTGTATGGTTTGGAAAATATTCCAGCAGCATTTCCCAAACGATGGTGGTCTCAATTTTAAAATTCACCAAAGGACTGGCCACCCGTCCTCTACAAAAATCATGCTCGAATGCCATCACAACACTAGGATAGAACTATTTCACTTCATGCCATGACATAAGAGTCTAAAAAGATCTTTTAACATTCAAACGGTTCCTGGACGAATATCGCCAACAAATCCCAAATAAATCACCCACACCCGGATACAATAACTCTTTACTCGAATGGGCTATTATAGCAAAAAATGATTGTAACATAAAACATTATCAAATGTCTTTTCCTCGTGGTACTAAGTTAGTCACGGCCTGGGCCAATCCTGTCCAAAACTTATCAAGTGTGTGTGTGCATGTGTGTATGAGTGTGTGTGTGTGTGTGTGTGTGTGTATGCATGCACACACACACACATATATATATATA
>NC_068982.1:155117241-155119366 GCF_001194135.2 Octopus bimaculoides | reverse complement strand
ATCAGGAGGCCAGCACAACTAAAGAATCAAAGAGATTCAGAAATATTATCTGCAATCTCAGGGGATTAAGGTACATTTTAAAAAATAACGTCGACCACTAACGTGGACAATTAATGCGCTATATATTTATATATATATATATATATATATATATATATAAAACAGTTTGACTTAGGTTCACATTGCTTAAAATTACGAGGGCATAGAATACGTTCGCATCATCAAATGTTCGGAACCGAATTCTAACTCCGAGTATCTGATGACGTGTTTTACCTCCACGAAAGCTTAAGTAATGTGGAGATGAGTCAAACCGTTATCAATTACTTACAACGCCAACTAAATATTTTTAGTGTTATTTTCCTTCATTTGCTTACTTCATGGCATACATACATACGTACGTACATATATTACATAGACATACACAAACATGTCCAAATTGAGAGAGTGGAGCAGGTAAAATCCATGCTACATACGTTTCTTAGCTAGCAGATCCTCGGAGTAATAATTACTCAACGAGGGGTATTCCGCTAGAAAGTCACGAGTCCGAAGAGACTTTAATTACATGAAGGTTATATTACCGTGAAGGAATCTCAAGTTAACTCGCTTCAAATTATACCTCCTGTGAGTTAACTTGGCATTCCTTAACGACAATGTAACCTTTATATAATTAGTGTATCTTCGGCCTGATGAGTAGCTAGCGGAGTACCCTCGTTGAGTAATTATTACGTCTGAGCATCTGTTAGCTAGGAAACATATGTAGCCTGGATTTTGCCTGCTCCACTCACTCAGTTTGGATTTTTATTTGCATTCATAGCAACCCTAGTTGCTACCCGTGAACTATAAAAAAACTTTTTTTCAGCTTATCGAATTTTGATATGAGAAAAGCCTACAACCATCGACGTCAATAAATTATTATTGTTCCTGAAAGTTGTTTTTTTTATATACCTTCTACGGACTGCTCAAAGCTTACTAACTTCCTACACCTAAATCCTTGAATCTTACATTTACATGTATGCATGTATATACATACATACATACATACATACATACATATAAGAGACCAAAGTGTACGTACGCCGCTATATGTTTTATTTATAAAAATACAAAATGGGACAAGAACGCAAAACATCTAGACAGTTAGGTGATACAAAAAAGGGACAACAAAACATCCAGATAGACGATACAAAGAAAACGAGGACGGGTCATTCGGAGTTTTCTTTCCTTAGTCGAGTTCCAGATTATCTTTGCAATTTCGGCTGGTTATACTCGAGATTGCTCCAATTTGGCCAGCCCCAAGGAAAAACTAAGCTAAGAGCATTAGATTCCTTGGAGGAATGTATACGAAAACAAGGACGGAAAAAAACGGAGAATGTTACATAAATACAAATGATAGGACATAACAACAGGTGACTTTCGACTAAGGACGAATTAAATTAAGCTGGCATGTGTGGAAGTAAAGCCTTACGGCAGGGATACAAGATTTTACAGGTACAGGGAAGAATATAGATGTTGCACGGACGGCGGCCGAACCAAGAAAGAAAGGTCAGACTTGGCCGAACACCAGTTACATGAGGAGAGAAGAGAGAGAGAGGGAGAGGCAGAAGGACAGAAGAAATAAGGAGGGGCAAGAAAAAAATGACAGGGACACAGTGAAGTGAAAAGAGGAGGGAAAGTGAGCAAGAAGAGAAGGCAAGGAAATGTGAGAGAGGGGGGACGAAAGAACGAAGAGTGGAATGAACGAAGTAAGCGTGAAAGGGCTGATAGATAGAAGGAAAGAATAGAGTCGTACAAGATTTAGATAAATATATACTTACATATAAGAGACTAAAAGTGTGCGTACGCCGCTATCTGTTTTATATTTAAAAAATACAAAATGGGACAAGGACGCAAAACATCCAGACAGTTAGGTGATACAAAAAAGGGACAACAAAACATCCAGATAGACGATACAAAGAAGACAATACATACATACATACATACATGCAAACATGCATATATATATATATATATATATATATATATAGTAATCTCTCGCCATATTGCGGTTCACCTATCGCGGTTTATTATTTAAGCTTACGTCGTTTCCTCCGTGGTGTTGTTTTGCATATATAATAAAATAGATACA
>NC_068982.1:155116006-155116823 GCF_001194135.2 Octopus bimaculoides | reverse complement strand
AGTATGTTTCTTTTGTTATCGTTTGGTTTGGGTTTAAATGTTCAAAGTGAACTAGATCTTTCATATCCCACCAAACAAATAACATCTTACGTGGGTGAAGGCCTTCTTTAGCCTGGGGTGCCGATGTTTTTCGTTTCCCTACCTACTGTCTTCGGCGTTTCACATTTTTATAGAGAGCTCATTTTTCGTCATCAGTCATTATTCGGTCCAAAAAAGGTTCATTCGTGAGATATGGCTGCAAAGACGAGCACACATTCACTCTCTGTGCGTGATTAGACTCGGCAAGTTTGTGAGGAAGCCACTGACCCAATTTGCTGACTTTTCCGATGGCACGCAGGTGTCGATGAATGGTTGAATGACCAAATTCAAGCTTCTCTGTGAGTTCCTCAACAGTTACGACAGAATTTTATTCCAATAAGGTTTGAAGGAGATCCTCGTCGAGCTCTACAGATCTTCCAGGATGGGGCTAGTCTTCTAGGCTGTAGTTTCCGGCTCGGAATTTCTGGAACCATCGTTGACGCTGTCTTACGCTTATTGTCTGATCCCCATATACTGCATTACTATTCCTCACACTTGCCGTTGCGTGGTTGCCTTTATTGAACTCATAAAGCTAAATAAGCCGAATAAACTCTTTTGTCACTTCCATTATCGCTTTGAAAAAATAACTGTTAAAATCGAACTGTTTTCTTCAAAACTTGCACCAAGAATAAGAACAAGGTAAACTTATTACCTGTTTTTATTATAGCAAGTTATCCCGTCCCCGACTTTTAGTTCATGCATTTGAAAAAACCGCATTATTTATGGGATGACCCAATAA
>NC_068982.1:155114880-155115996 GCF_001194135.2 Octopus bimaculoides | reverse complement strand
TTTTAATATGCGAAAAGGGATATAAATAATTGACCTTTCAATAAATTTTATTCAATGAAGCAATTTCCATTATTATTAATGACCTTTTCCCATCTATCAGGCAATTTCAATATTCCATCAGCATAAAATTTGACTGGTTTTGAAGAAAATAATTATCTATATGCATTTTGACTCCATCAAAATCTTTAAATGTTTTTCCTTGCAATGAGTTCTGTAGAGGCAAAAAGAAGTAGTAGTTAGATGGCACAATAACAGTAGTATATGGTGGATGGGGTAAGAGATCTCATCTAAGTTCATGTAACTTTGTTCGAGTAGCCAAAGACTATTGTCTTGTTGGAACACTACTCCTTTCCTGTTGGTAATCTCCAACCTCAATTCTTTGATTTTTTGGTTCAAATTAGCTAGCTGACGACAGTACACATTAGAAATAATGGTCTGGTTTTGTGGGAGAAACTCATAATAAATAATACTTTTATGATCTCTCCAAACACAAAGCATATCTATTTTGGCATGGATATTCGTCTTTGGTTGCTGCTTTGGGGGTTCCTTACGCAAACTCCAGGACCTTTTTCACACTACATTTTCGTACACAATCCATTATTCATCTCCAGTCACAAGGCAAGCTTTCATTCCGTTTCAAAAGCTTATCACAAACGAAATACCGGTCCATTTCTGAGAGTTTGTGAGGGACCCAAACATTGTAGCGAGAAATGTATCCGAGTTTCACTAGGTGTTCATGAATCGTACTTTTAGAAACTTCCAACTCCTCTGCAAGTTCTCTAGTCGTGATATTTGAGTTTACTTCGATTTTTGCCTACAAAATATTTTCATCCAATTCTGAAGGTATTCAACTGCGACTCTCATCTTCCAAGCTAAACTCTCCAGCTTTAAATTTTGAAAATCACCTTTGAATAGTTCATTCACCTACAGCATCCTCGCCATAAACTTCACAAGTGTTTTTGCAAGCCTCTGAAGCATTTTCTCTTTTTTAAAAAACAGAAAAGCACTACAATGCGAATATGAAATGTTTGGATATCCAATTCAAATGTCAATAAAGGGAAACCGGAATGAAAGATAAATCTATTTTTAGTCAGGAACAAAGAAGAGATGCATGAC
>NC_068982.1:155113541-155114617 GCF_001194135.2 Octopus bimaculoides | reverse complement strand
TATATATATATATATATATATATATATATATATATATATGTGTGTGTGTGTGTGTGTGTGTGTGTGCGTGCGTGCGTAGTACTTCTCATAATGTGATAACATAGGATACCTAAGAGAGAACTTCATACCTCTTAGCACAAATACATGTATTAATGCAGCATAAAATGGATACCAGAGACGTGATGAGACATGTTTTTGCTTCTAAAGGTGCCACGAAATTGAAAAACCTTAGAACACACAATGCTGCACACACCCCAGCAACACGGAGGTGTAGCAGGTGATGCAGTAGAAATTTGCCTGAAACTACCAAATATTGAACAGTTATATAATAATAATAATAATAATAATAAAAATAATAGACAGAGAAAAATCCCAGCAATGGTTGAGAAGCCCAATGGTTGAGGGCTCAACGCAGAGACTGAAGGATTTTTAATTGCAGTACAAGACTAAAGCCTCCCCACCAGAAATTACCAAAAAACATATAATGAAACGAGATATAACAAGTAACTGCAGAATATGTGGAGATGGACAAAAAACAATAAATCATATTATCTCTGGCTGTCCAGTCCTGACTAAGAAGGAGAATATTCACAGACACGACAGAATTGGGACCTATACACACTGGAAGCTATGCCAACACGATGGAATAACAAGAGAAAAAAGATGGTATAGGCACACGCCAGAAAAGGTCACAGAAAACGAGAAAGCAGCCATACTCTGGGATATGCCAATACACACAGATAGAGAAATTAAGGCCAATAGGCCAGATATAGTTATCAGAGATCATGAAAAAAATGCTTTCCAATTGATGTATCAATACCAGCAGATGATAATGTTTCTCTAAAAAAAATGGAGAAACTTTCAAAATACAAAAACCTGGAAATAGAGATAACTCGAACGTGGAATCTAAAAACAGAAACAATTCCTATCATAGTAGGCGCATTAGGTATGATAAAAACATATTAAGACAAATACATAACAAAAGCACCAGGACTTACAAGTATATATAACAGAAAATTGCACTATTGAGCACTGCACACATCCTACGCAAAATACTTTCAATACAGTAACCATAA
>NC_068982.1:155111234-155113441 GCF_001194135.2 Octopus bimaculoides | reverse complement strand
GTTTCGACACATCTAGCATCGATTCCTCATGGGTGGAACACTCAACAACTCGTTCCCTGAGAAGATCTTGGGACATTTTGATCTTCGCTACCAGCTTGGCTTTGGTGTTGCAGGCAAAGAGCTTGGTGTCTTTCTTATCCGCATATATAATAATAATAATAATAATAATAATATATATATATATATATATATATATATATAAATATATATTGCGTGGAATAAAGGATATTTTTAAAAGCAAGAAATGGAGTTAATATCTCATTTGAATTCTTTCGTTGTTCACTACAATCAATAAATCTGTCATCATCTTCAGGACACGACAACACTAGTAAGCAAATAATCTTAACAGTTAATAGTGAATTTATGTACTTATGCCTACGTGTATGCACATATGAACAAAGGTACGTAAGCATAAGTGTATGCGTGAATATAGGTTTACGTATGTATGTATGAATTACAGGGCGTTCGTGCCAATTTTGACAGTTTGTATAGAAGTAAAAGAAAACACAATGGGCCATCCAAAAATAAAAAATGCTTTAAAAAGTATAAAAGTATTAAACTAGATTATGGCTGGGAGATAACAGTTTACTCAAAGTAGTCACCTTCAGCTTCCAAAACGGTTTCAAGATAGCTCCGGAACCTGGCGCATGTGTAAGACCTTCCCTGAGAAGATATTGGGACATTTTGATCTTCGCTACCAGCTTGGCTTTGGTGTTGCAGGTAAAGTGCTTGGTGTCTTTCTCATCCGCACCCCATTCAGTAATCCATAGAATTAAAGTCGGGAGAATTAGGAGGTCAGAAATTGAAGCGGCGAAGTCGCAGAAATTCTCCGATAATCACTTCTGAAACTTTCCAGAGGCATGACAGGAAACCGAATCCTACTGCCACACATATGGGCTACCACTAGCAACCTTCTCCAGCCAGAAATTAACCACTGTCTCCAGTAATATCACATAGCCATCTGAATTGAGCTTAAGGCTTTTCAAAGATGTGAGGATGAATTTCGGCGTGTGAACACAGTCAGAATGTCTGCTGTGTCCCTTCCTGCTGGTCACGGCTTCATAGTCTTCGTTGCAGCTGTCCATATCACGTTATATGATATATGCAGAACGCATATATCTATAGTCTTTACAGTGTCCACAGAGCATTGACCAGCATTCATGAAGTCGGCATTTTAATAGCCGGTGAGAATCATGATACATGCAATTCTTTTCCAGTATTCGGATGGCTTTCTGTCCTCCACGTTAGCTGACCTCTTCTGAATTATAATTTTAATCTTTATGTTCTCCAACGCCGTTGACTGTTCACCAATACGTCAAGCCGTTTTGAAAGGAGACATTAAAAAATCATTAAATTTAGGCCTGATCGAGTATACATTTGATCAAAGGTGTTTCGTCTTTTTGCATATCTAACGCTACATTATTTATTTATTGTGCACTTCCTTTTTAAATACATTCAGGTGTGATGAGGGAATTTGATAACTATGTGTAGCCTAAGGTGTTTAACTGTTGGATGGTAAGGTGCAAGACTATTCCCTTTATTTATTGTTGTTATTGTTGTTGTTGCCCCTGCTTTTTAACTCCAGGTCAATTTTGAATGAAGAGATCTACTGTCAAAAACATTCCATTAATGAACACCCCTACTTCGTTTTCCAAGTATCATGTATATGTTAATACATCATATATGTAGTCCTCGATATCATTTTTTAAAGACGATAAGTTGTGATGTAACGAAAATTTGACTGCTATATCTAACATTTCGACTGATCACGTGGACGGCCTCTTCAATATCTCGTGATATTTCTAATGATCTGACTCGTCACTGTTTCCAGTTAATCACCATACACATATTCAATAATGACACCAAGATACAACACAATGTCTGTCATACGTACAGGCAGATTAACACACGTGTATCTATACATACATATATATATATCTACATATATATATATGTATACATACATACCTACACACATGCATACATTATACACATATACATACATACATGCATGCATGACACATATATACATGCAAAGACATAGTAAATGTACATGTTGAATCAACAAGCACACACACACAGAGGACAAAATGTCACGAGCGCAGAACGCATATATCTATAATACACACACACAGGCACTGACACAGGTACATATATATGTATGCATATGTGTGTGTGTGTATATATATATATATATATATATATAT
>NC_068982.1:155107264-155110292 GCF_001194135.2 Octopus bimaculoides | reverse complement strand
ATATACTCACACACATGTATATATGTTGGTCGCACAGCTTGGGGCGAAACTCAGAGTAGAATATCAACTTTTAATATAATAAAATATCTTATCTTCCTCACACTACGTGTTGAGTTTTATTCCATAATATTTGCTTTACGGAAGCAATAGAAAAAGTACTATTATACTGCGATTTTCAGATGGCTTGAGAAATATTTAAATCGAAGCAACCGTCATAAAAACACATTGCATGGTAAAAGCATATCAAGCGATCAGAAAACAGCTGAAGAATTTGTGCCATGGTAAATTGAATGAATTGAAGAAAATTCAAATTTTTTTAACAGATACTTAAAAATTGATCATACCTGTCCTTTCTAAAATAAAATGCCAAAGAGACTTTTTGATTCAGAAATGAAAAAAAAGTAATATAATAATAATAATAATTTCAAAAGACTGAATCACGTTATTATTACACTGTAATGCATTAGGTGACTGTTTAATGAAACCATTTTTTAATTAATAGGGTTTTTAATTCACATGCAATAAATGAATTGAATAAAAATACGCTCCACATTCATTGACTTGCAAGAAAAAAATATAAATACTTTAATGACAATTTCAAAAGTAATTTTATCGCAACTTTATTCTTAAGACTGAACTTTTTACGAAAGAGAATTACATTAATTTCAATTTTTTTTTTACTAACAGAGAAAGCTCAGTCACATCCATGATATATAGAATACTAGACTGTTGAATTTATTTTCTTAAGACTAAAATACTACACTGCTTAGTCAGCCATTTGATCAAAGCATGATTTGTAAGTTTAAGACACATTACGTAAATTGTTTGTTTAGAATGGATAAAATTTTCACGGAAAGGTCAAGTTTTCTAAAATATTATAGATTATCTATCTGTTGTGTCATGAATAATATGGTAAATTTCGCTATATATTTGATATGTAGTAGCTTTCAAATATACCAAACGTTTGACTCTCAAATTTAAAAAGTGGAATAATGAAATTATTAGAACAATTATGAAATAAATGAAGATATATATTTAACTCTTACCGGGAAGCACAGCAGTTATTCAGGCTGAGATCGTTATTATTGCAATAATTTCTTGTTCTCTCTTCACTTTTCTAGAGTTTCTATATTTTGGAAGAACATACATTAGCGACGGGGGCAGCATTAATACCGAGAGATAATATTTATTCCCGCTTAAACGTGGATGTTCTGTCGCTAATATATATTTTTCAGTAAGCTAACTGCCTAACCGCGACACGAAAGCTTCTTCTGGCACTGTCAATCTATATATTGCTGGCGGGGAGACGAATCGTTATTGTCTCTAACGGTCGAATGTCCACCATTGACAAGACCAAACACGGTCAAAATCACGTGATCCGGTGGTCACGGCGTTGCAGGTAACGGGGATTTAGCACTCCGCTAACGATATAAACAAGGCTATATTTTGCACCAATAAGCCAATACAAGAGTCTCTCTCATAGCAACTACCGTAGTAAAGTTTGTTCTAATAGAACATCCACGTTTAATTGGGGATAAATATTAGATCACCATATTTTGGAAGGGTTATTTTGTCAATGAAAACACAAATATCAGTTGTATTTCAATTGTTTTAAATTCCCATTTAACTAGACAACTAATTAATTACTGAATCTTTTCATTCCCCGCTTGACCAAACAAACAATCCGTTGGTTAATCAATGTCTTTTGTCACGACCTGTAGGCTTATACATGTCATAGCTTCATTTACTCTTATCTATGCTAATATATAACTCTATATGATTTTATTGGTAAATACGAACCTCCCATTGAGTGACAACTTCTGCTTCAACTTACGATTTTATGTCAAAAATCTTGCGAAACATATAGAAATACTTTCTATCTGTCTTTCTTAAAACAAAGAAGGAACATTAAATTTTTACATAGCCAAAGTTGTTATTGTCAAATATACATAAATTGTTCTCTCTCTTCCGATTTCTCTCTCTCCTTCTCTCTCTTCTCTCTCTTTCTCTCTTTTCTCTCTCTGTCTCTCTCTCTCTACCTATATATATATATATATATATATATAATAAATACAGGCATAGTTAGTCATAAAGCTAAGGCATACCATCAAAGGGTACACCATGCTTTTAGCGGTAGAGAGCACTATTAATATTTTGCAGATTACTTCCGACATGAAAGTTGTTTAAGTTACAGAACAGAACAGCTGTATTTAGATTCTTCAGGGTATAAAATGGAAGTGAACATTTTATACGCTGAACACGCTTCATGCAGCTGTGCTGGTCTCCAGATTAAACATCATGCAAGTTGTAAATGATCAGTGAAATCAAAAAATTGAATATCTAACATGCATACAAGAATAAGCACATATCTATCTATCTATCTATCTATCTATCTATCTATCTATTTATCTATCTATTTATCTATCTATCTTTCTATCTATCTATCTATTTATCTATTTATCTATCTATCTATCTATCTATCTATCTATCTATCTATCTATCTATCTATCTTTCTTTCTTTCTTTCTTTCTTTCTCTCCCTCTCTCTCTCTCTCTCTCCATACACACACACACACACACACACACACACACACACGCACACATATATATATATATATATATACATACAATATATACATAGGTACTGTATGGTAAGAAGATTGTTTCCCAACCACATGGTTCAGGTTTCAGTCTCACTGCTTGACACCTTGGGCTAGTATCTTCTACTGTAGTCTCGGGCCGATCAAAGCTTTGTGAGTGGATTTGGTAGACGGAAACTGAAAAAATTTATCTGCGTTTAGCCTTCCACCATCGCTTGACAACTGATATTAGTGTGTTTACGTCCCCGTAATTTAGCGGTTCGGCAAAAGAAAACCATAGAATAAGTACCAGGCTTACAAAGAATAAGTCCTAGGGTCGATTTGTTCGACTAAAGCAGCATGGGCCAGTCAGACGACTGAAACACGTAAAAGAATAAAAGAAAGAAAACACAGACACACACACGGGCACAATATATATATATATATATA
>NC_068982.1:155103697-155104357 GCF_001194135.2 Octopus bimaculoides | reverse complement strand
ATATATATATATATATATATATATATATATATATATATATATATACATACAAACACATATATAAAACGGTTATAGTTTGTTAGCGAAATAACGGAGTACTCAACCCATAGTGTAGAGCTTATTGTTTATTTAAACTAAATTCCTTTTCTTGTGACTCGAGTTTTATCCATTGCGATCATTTCATGGCACTGCGATCAACTCGAGGAGTGTAACAAAGTTTATATATACAAGCATACATGTATATACGTGTGTATGTACGTAAAATATAATATAATAATATAATATGCTGTCTTACACTATATATATATATTTCTGCGTGAGTTAGAGATTGAGAAACCAACTAAGGGATAGTACCTATCCAACCAATATAGTGCTGGTAGTGTATCCAATTATTCATAACCAAGTGCTTTACCCTTGATTTATACGGAAAATTAGAAAACAGAGCGGATATAAGATCGACAGACATCAGCCGGTAAACATTCCAGTATGTCTATTTATTCAAATCTATTGGATGAATAAACACACATGTATGAGTGGTACAGATCAGCGAGTGGAAAAAGCTGGTAACTGCATTTGAATAGACATGCTGGAATGTTTACCGGCTGATGCCTGTCGATTTTATAGCCTCTCTGTTTTCTTATTTGCCCTATATATATATAT
>NC_068982.1:155101613-155103470 GCF_001194135.2 Octopus bimaculoides | reverse complement strand
TATACATATATATATATAATAAAAGGACAAAATCATTAAAATTAATAAATTTCATCAGTGGCCAACATATATATAAATAACAGTACATCATATATATATATATATATATATATATATATAATCTTCTGTTTCGTGATGGTAAGATCATCAAAAAGAGGTACTGCATGTGGTGGGAGATAAATATTATTTAATAAACACAATACATGTTTTTATATGCTAGAAATAGCCTCGTATGTTGAGAAATACCTCAAACATATTCCTCAGGCAGAAACCATACATCATAACGAGCTAAAAATTGAATGACGGAAGAAACGCGAAAAGTTGTGAAGGAAGCATATCGAAAACGTGGAAGGTTAAAAAACGGAAAACGAAAAACGGATATTACGGTGTAATTATGGTAATCATTAGCATAGTTAGTTATATAGATGCGGTTGTGTGGGAAGAAGCTTGTTTCCCAACCACATGTTTCTAAGTTTAGTCCCAATGCGTGGCACCTTCGGTAAGTGTCTTCTACTATAGCCTCGGTCCGACTAGAGCTTTGTGAGTGGATTTGGTAAATGGAAACTGAAAGAAGCCAGCCCTATATATATATATATGTGTGTGTGTGTGTGTGTGTGTGAGTGTGTGTGTTGTGTGCGTGTGTGTGTGTGTGTATGCATATATATCTATGTGCATGTGTCTTTGTGTCTGTGTTTGTCCCCACCTCACACCAATTGTTTACGTCCCCATAATATAGCGGTTCGGCAAAAGATACCGATAGAATAAGTGCTAGTCTTAAAAACTAAATCCTGGGGTCGATTTTTTTCAACTAAAGCCCTTAAATAGGCGGTGCCTCAGCATGGCCGCAGTCAACTGACTGAAACAAGAAAAAGTATATATATATTTACATATAAGTGTATGTATGTGTGTGTGGGTGGGTGTCTGTGTGCTGTCTATATGGATATTTTATCTGACTATATAAATGCATGTATGTATGTGTCTATACATATATATTCTTACTGAGAGATTTATTTATTCTTTCTCTACATCTGGCTGTACCCATCGTTATACACATCCTAGCGTTCTAATTGTGGGAGGATCCCCTGAATCTCATCCCCCTCATATATGCTCCCTCATTGGTAATTGATAATGTTATCCTGTATATATGTTTAAATATATTTGTTTTCCCAAATAAATTGCACTTTTTATTTAAGGCCCTGATGAAACTAGGCTGTTACGTAGGCACGCAACTATGAGTCCACCGCATCAATAGTGGAAACAGCTGTAAGCTATGAAGCTCATAAGCTAATGGTTTACACCTTTGTTATCTTTGTTGTCTCACTATATATATATATATATGTTTATATATATATATATATATATATATTAGTGAGACATAGAGCCAGACAGACTGACAGTTGCAAGTTGTATAGCGTGTTTGTATGTATCAGAGACAGGGGAGAGAGATAGAGGGAGAGTAATTTGCAGACAGTAATAAAAGGAGAGAGTAGAGAATGAGAGTGAGAGAGCGATGGATAGACGAAATATTAACGAAATGGTAGAGTTGCAATATATAGATTTTTTTCCATGTATGTGTAGCATTCTATAATATAACATACTTGTGTATAAAGTACTAGAATGAACTGTAGTAATATAATTTATAGATATCATGTGGTGTGATAGACTTCAGTGATGTGGTGTACTACAGAGTAGAGTAATATCGGGTATTTCTGTGTTTTGGACTGATTCCAATATTTTCATGTTTCAAGTAAATTTTTATATCTCAAGGCTGCGACTATTTTCAAAATATCAATATTGATTTCTCACATTGACACAAGGCCATGCATTAATATATATATATATATTTATATATATATA
>NC_068982.1:155099818-155100774 GCF_001194135.2 Octopus bimaculoides | reverse complement strand
ATATATATATATATATATATATATATATACATATATATAACATATATATATACATATATATATGTATATACATATACGCACATATATATATACATATATACATGTACACAAATGTGCGCGCGCACATATACACATACATACACACACATACACGCACATACTTACACGCACACATAGACACACATGCATGTTGAGGTGCGTGGCTAAGTGGCTAGGGCGTTGGACTCATGATCATAAAATTGTGGTTTCGATTTCTGGACCGGATGATGTGTTGTGTGCTTGAGCAAAACACTCCATTTCACGTTACTCTTTCCACTCAGCTAGCAAAAAGGGGCAATCCTGCAACGGATCGGCGTCCCAACCAATTGAGGAATATATACATCACAGAATCCAGGGAAACCGGCCTTATAAGCCCATGGCTCGTAAAGGATCTTTGATCCTTTTTGATTTTTCTTACTCATTTATAAAATATTCTTTTATAAAATATTTTTTGTGTAAATGTCTAACTCTGTCTCTTTCTCTTTCTTGGCTCCACTTTTGCCTTCCTCCCATTCTCTTTCTCTCTTTTTTCCCTCCCTAATAATTTACTTCTTTCTTCATTCTGACTTTCTCTCTGTCATTCTCTTGACTCCAGTTCTACAGAACATTTTCATTTTCCTTTGCGTTACCCCATATCTGTGTGTCTTGTGATTGCACAGCTTCTTTGTTGCATAAGTATGTTTTATTTTCTGTTTGTTTTCGTCGTGGTCTTGTACGTTCGTAGCTATTCCCAGTGGCTTGTCGCCACTGGCGCCACCAAAAACAAACAATATCACCGTTAAAGACGCGAAATTGTGATGATCTTTTCAGGAATAAGCAAGCTATGAGTTTTCTGTTAGATTTTGTAAAATTTTCCATTTTCTATGTTTTTGTTAAATTATATATATATGTGTGTGTGGGTATATATATATATATAT
>NC_068982.1:155098617-155099623 GCF_001194135.2 Octopus bimaculoides | reverse complement strand
ATATATATGCATGCATGTATGTGTGTATGTAAGAAACTTCGAATTATGCGAAAAAGAACGCTCGTTATAATGCAACGAGAAGTAGATAAAGCTATAAATAAGAATGTTGGATTAAAAGAATTGGATGTGAGCAATTTCGGGGGAGTAGGCAAGTCGATTACATCGACCAGTGTTCAACTAGTACTTATTTTATCGATCCTGAAAAGACAAAAGGCAAAATAGGTTTCGACTGAATTTGAACTCGGAGCGTTAAGACGGACGAAATGCCACTAAGCATTTTGCCCAGCGTGCTAACGATTCTGCCTGCTCAACACCTTATAGTGTGTTAATATTAAATATTAAAAAGGCTGTGAGCCGGTAGAATCGTTAGCATGACCGGCAAAATGGTTAGCGTCATTTCGACTGTCTCTACGTTCTGAGTTCAAATTCCGCCTTTCCTCTTTTCTGCATCGATAAAATAAGTACTAGTTGAACTCCGTGTTCGATGTAATCAACTTAACCCCTCCTCTGAAATTATTGGCCCTGTGCCAAAATTTGAAACCATTATTAACAAGTTGTCACTTATAGCTTTACCTACTTCACCTTCCCTGTTAAAACTACATATATATATATATATACACATATCTGGAAATATATATGTAAACGCAGTGTAGCCGAGTAGTTAAAAGGTTCGCTTTCCAGCCTTTAGCTTTCAGATTCGATTATTCTGCGTGGGATTTTGAAATTTTTTATGGACTCCGGTTGACTTATACCATCCCAGAGAGATTGTGTAGAATGTGTATAAAAGTCAGTCGGATAGGTTGTCACTGTTATTCACAAGGTACAGACTGTTTCTGTACACATGTTCGTGACATACTCGGCCACAAAAGCGCTAACTGACTGCGTAATTTAGTTGATCGAAGAAGTGAAACTAATGGAGATTCACCCACCAATCTATCCCTCACTTTGTCCTTCTCTCCATATATATATATATATACATACATACATACATATATATATATATATA
>NC_068982.1:155090580-155098267 GCF_001194135.2 Octopus bimaculoides | reverse complement strand
TACTAGGCTACCCCAAACCCGTTGGTTACCCGAAAAAACTGCGTATCTCGGGAATCCGTGGTCCGATTTACGCGTAATTTCTGTTATTCCGTGAGTATTCACATTTGAAAGGTACCTTACTTTCAAAGCATTTTCCCATTATTATTCATATGACCATCCGATTCAGGACGTCTCCTGCTCTTGTCTCTTTCCATTTGTATCGCCAGGCGCCCAGCTCTCCAAGTGTCTGATTCCTGATCACTTCTGCTTCTGTCTCTTTCCCTCTGTTTCACCAGACACTCAGCCCTTGCCTTATCAGCCTCCTCAACCCTTCTATTCGCATACCTGTCCCAATCTTGGGTAAATATTTCGTAAAGGACCCGTTCGCATTTCGGTGTGAAATAAATTTTTCCACGGATTTTTTTCGATTGCATTCAACGTATCTCACCTCCATACCCACCGCAAGCCACTTTCTTCCGGAAAAGAAAGAGGGAAAGGGTTGTGGGGATCTCGGAGGTTCCCGGAAAACTCTGAGTCTCCCACCAACGGAGTTTTGTTTCGAAAGTGTTTTTTTTTCTTTTCCAGGTTATTATGCATGCTTTAAACGAATGTGACATCGAAATCATCGTAAACGCCTGCTTTTCCTAGAATAGGAAAGATTTGGCTGCAATTTCGGTAACAGGTATTTCGTGTCCTTTATCGCAAATAGCTGTTACGTGGTAGCAGGACACGCTAGAAAGAGCGGCCAAATCTTTCGAGGTGAGATATGTTGAATGCTCTCGAAAATAAAAAACTATGGAAAAAAATTGTTTCACACTGAAATATTTACCGTATTTTTAAAGTAATTTTCACTCTAGAATATGTTCATATATGCCAAAAAAAAAAACAAAAAAAAACAGAAAAAAAATTGTAATGGTATTCAAACAATTTAAAAAACATTAAAATATTGTCCGTTTAAAGAAAGCTAAAATATAAATACTTACTGTACAAATAACTTACATTTTTGAAATCACATTCACTTAAAGATATTTCTAAATAATTAAAATGTTGTGTTTAACAAAAGCGAAAATAGAAACATTTACTGTAAAAACAGCTCGTATTTTTTCGTTGGCAAGTTAAAGCCACTAATGTCTAATCGAAAGGTTAGAGTTTCTCTCCTTTCAGGGTTAAGTTATTTTCGGAGTATTTTCCCATTATGCACCGTTTTGGACATTTATATCCCCAAAGCCCCTAATATCTCAAGAACCAGTTGTCCAATTTACACGAAACTTGTTTTATTCCGTTTGTATTCACATTCCAGGGGATTCTTAATTCATAGTATTTTCCCATTATGCGCCAGTTTGGCTGTGTAACATTGCAAGAAGCAAGATAGAAAAGATTGAAGTTCATTTTTAATATATTATAGATGTGTGTGTGTGTATGTTTGTGTGTGTGTGTTTGTGTGTGTGTGTGTTTGTGTATGTGTGTTTATATGTATGTGTATATATGTTCGTGGGTGGGGAACGCACCTTTGTGTTTATCTATTCGTAACTTGCCTCTATGGCATGTTGCTTCAGAAAAAAAAAAAGCCGTATGTGATTTTACTTTTCTACATACATGAGCTATAATATAATTTTTTTCTTTAAATTACAGATATGCAAAAAATCAACAATTTAGTTATACTCACCAAAGAAAATTGATTAATCTCTACTTGTTGAAGACTTAATTTTTGAGTCTTAATTTTTTTGAGCTAATACTTTAAAATCCATCTGGTAAAATGCTAAAATGACGTAGATATTTCCAAGGATAGTGCGATGTTTTAATCTGACAAATTTCATCTCAGAGATTTACAGTAATTCGTAATCACCGAAACAGAGATGTATTGAAACCCTGTTTTCTGTAGATTAGGATTATTTGCTTCTAGGATTTGTTACCAGGTCTCAGCACTAGATTCACACTCATCCTCTTGGAGTTCAATATATTCTGTTTCATTGAAGTTGTATCTAATGCAAAAGTTATACTAACAGTATATCCATCGCTGATGCTATCAATAAGAATATGAATCAGACAAAATTTATAGCATTGCCTCAGTTTCTTTAGCTTCTTAAACCTGCCCTCTTACATCATAAACTGTTTCTTAGTTTCCTTCGCCCTTGTATCTCTAGAATATGGTGTTTCAGGAAACATATACACTTCCTCACTTAGACAACATACACACGCACAATACAATCACACAAAGCACAAGGCACACATGCAACACTCATGCAAACACACACACACACACACACACACACACACACACACACACACACACACACACACACACACACACACACACACTCGTTCGCACATACAGAAATTGTTTCTTTCAGCCATAGTAACTTCGAGAGGAACATGTGGTTCGCGAGCCGAAGTTTTCCAACTGTTGTAGTATTATAATTTCTTACATATGTACAAGACCAGAAATCTTTCGATGGGTAGGAAGCAACAATCAATTATATTGACCCGACTATTAGGCTGGTACTTTATTTTATCGGTCTGGAGAGGATGATATAATATATATGATGTAATATATAATACATAATATCACATAATGAACAAAGTAGTAGTCTCTTTTCTGTTTTTTCTCTTCGATCCTTTCGTTTTCCCTTTTCTTGTTTGTCTACCCCTTTTCGTTTCTTTCTTTCTTTCTTTCTTTCTTTCTTTCTTTCTTCCTTGTATGCTTTTCTCTCATATAGATAATGCATGTAAATGTTTTTGCCAGTGGTGTATGTGTGCATGAGATCATGTGTGTAAGTGTATATGTGTATACAGCTGTGTGAATGTGTTTGTGTTCGTGTGTATGTGTGTGGGAGAAAGCATGTCTGGTTGCATGTTCGAGCGTGCACATATACACGTCCTCACTTACACAACATACACACACACAATACAATCACACAAACAAAAGGCACACATACAACACATACAAATACACACAGACACAAACACACTCACCCGCACATACACTCACACACACACATACAGACACACACTCAGTCACACACTCGCCTGCACATACACAAATTGTTTCTTTCAGCCATATTATGAACCATTCAAGTTTGATTCTCTTTGTATTCATAGCCTCAGCATTTTACAACCTCGGTTTCATAACACGGGTGATTTTGACATGAGAAATTACACAACGCGAAAACTGCCTCAAAATCACTTGATCATGTCCAACTATCTCGCTTCTATTCAATAGCTTGCGGCCTAAAGACACTCTCCCTCTATTACGATATGAATATTGAGAAAATAGCTTGGGAAAGAAAATAAAAAGAAAACTAAGGAAACGATGGAAAGAAATAGACGAAGAAAACATTATAAGCAAAATAAAATAAAATAATGAATTGATAGATTTGAAATATTTCATCATTTTCTATAAAGTTTCAATCAAATATATACGTGTATGTTATATGAATGTTTAAATATAACAATTTTTTTCTTTCAATGTGTATGAGTTTGTGTGTCTGCTGTTGTTGATCTGTGTGTTATATATTGTATTGAAAGTGATATCAATATAATGACTACCACATCTTCCTCTTTCATCCAGTAATTCATTATACTTTCCACAACACCACTGCCAACCTCACCACAGCATTATTCATGCTACTCCTCCCCCAACACTACCACCACTGCAGTCCCCGCAGCAGCCGCCATTACATGTTTCCTCCACTATATTGTTCATGATTTTACCACTACTACTACTACTACTACTACTACTACTACTACTACTACTACTACTACTACTACTAATAATAATAATAATAAAAAAGTGATTTAAAACCGGAAACGGAGGCTCTAATCTGTGATGTCCAAGAACAAGCACAAAGAACAAACTACATAAAATACAGCATGTGGACAAAATGGTGAAACCGTATGGCATATTACTAGCCAATGTACGCCACTAGCCCAGAAAGAATATAAGATACGTCATGACAATATAGCCAGGCTTGTCCATTGGACACTTTGCAATAAGTATGGACTTGACAGAGCAAAAAAGTGGTACGAACATAAACTCGAAGGCGTCATCGAAAATGGTAATGCAAAGATCCTATGGGATTTTATGATTCAGATAGAGAATAGGAAACCAGACAGAGTGTTCATTGAGAAAGAAAGCAAACGATGCTGGAACATAGATGTAGCATGCCTAGCTGACAACAAGGTATGCGACAAGGAAGAAAGAAAAGTTGATAGATATAACAGGTTAGCTTGGGAGGTTAAGCAGTTGTGGTCGCTGAAAAAGTAGTAGTAGTACCAATAATTGTCGGAGCCCTAGGAACAGTGAGTAAAAATCTTGAGAAGTACATAGAACAAATAGGGGCTGCAATAAGGACGGAGCATTTGCAGAAAACAGCACTGCTTGGAACCGCTCGAATACTCCAGATGGTGCTCGAAAAATAAGAGGTGTTACTGTAGTTCACTTGTGGTGAACAGCTGACACCGTAGTACATCTCCAGGGTTAGAAGCTGTGCAAAGACAATAATAATAATAATAATAACAACAACAACAACAACAACAACAACAACAATAATGCCCGGATGCAGTACCAGGCATTGGCTCTCATGGCTTCTGATCTTAATTGATTGGGAGTTTGAATAATTCACCTTTGGAAACATGGGTGTTTTGCTCAACATCCTTAAACAAACCTTATTCAGGGACCTTTTGAGCAGGATGGGCTACTCGACCTGAAGAAAATTCTAACTGGGCCCCACCTGCAAGGTCATGCGCTCTTTATCTTGATATAAGATCACCATGTCGCGCACATATGGTTGTGACGCATGTGCCTGGTGTACCCTTTTCGGACGGGTAGTCATGATGGGTATATTGGGCTTCGTATATTTTACCCCAATGTCACTTTAATGGTATGCACTGCTCTCTCACTCAATGATAATAATAGTAATAATAATAATAATAATAATAATAATATAAAGATCTTGAAATAGAAATTAGCAAAATGTGGAATCTGAAGACGAAAACAATACCTATTGTCATAGGTGCCCTGGGAATGACATCGAAACGGGCTGATTACTACCTAGCTCAGATACCAGGAAACCCCAAAATGGCTGAAGTTCAAAAGATAGTGCTCATGGGAACTGCCCATATCCTACGTAAAATACTGTCTATGTGATCTCAAATTTTAAAGCAAACACATAATTTTCTTATGGTTTCTTAAACATTCACTTGAACAAAACTGTACAAATCCAAATATATGGTACCCTAGGCATAACACCTACATGAACTTCTAACTTGTTGTCTCTTGAGGTCTCTGGGTGAGACTTGGATCCAACTTGTACAAATAATAATAATAATAAATGCCCAGATGCAATACCAGGCAGTGGCTCTCATGGCTTCTGATCTTAATTAATTGGAAGTGTTATCATGTACATTGTTTTGTCTTGGTATAAAAGATGGGCTACAGCAAATATTCTGCTCAATACCACAGATTTGCTTGTCAGTTGCTTAACCTTAACCAGTTGAACACGTCCCTTAGTGGTTAACGAAATGTGCATCCCTGATCACGAGCAGAAGTAGTGGGGGAATATCAAAGCCATGTGTTGAGAGGAATTCTTTGGTGTTTGAACAATTCACCTCTGGAAACATGGGTGTTTTGCTCAACATCCTTAAACGACCCTTATTCAGGGATATTTTGAGCGGAATGGGCTACTCAACCTGAAAAAAATTCTAACTGGGCCCCACCTGCGAGGTCATGCACTGTTTATCTTGATGTGAGATCACCATGTCGCGCACTTATGGTTGTAATGCATGTGCTAGGTGTACCCTTGTCAGACGGGTAGTTATGATGGGTATATTGGGCTTCGTATATTTGTACCTCAGTGTCACTATGATGGCATGCACTGCTCTCTCACTCAATAATAATAATAATAAAAATAATAATGGTGATGATGATGATGATCATGTTAATGATGTTAATAGTAGTAATAATAATTGTTTCTACAATAGGCATTAGGTCTGATAGTTGGGGGTAACGCGCTAGTCGATTATATCTACTTTATTATGTGAAGGAAGGGAAATAAGTGTGGGCCCTGAGGAGCAAAACAGTTACTATATCGCAAATTTTAATGCTTCAAATCATGGTGACACCTAAACACACTTCTAATAAAATGTATGAAATGGTAAGAGGGGAACTGATTCCTCTGAGTACGACCGGGAAAGCGGCGATTCCTCTTACCTCAGCTCAAACATCATTAGCTTTACTACCAGCGGTAGCAGCGACGGTTAAACAGACGAATGCGAGAATATCAACAACAAAATAAACAACACCAATTACAACAACAACAACAATAACAAAAACACTAGCAGTGGCAAAATCAACAGTGACAACAACAACAGAGACGTCAGTAAGAACACCACCAGTAGTAACAGCAACAACAGCAGTAGTAACAGCAACAACAGCAGTAGCAGGGGCAGCAGCAGCAGCAGCAGCAGCAACAACAACAAAAACAACAAAAACAACAACAACAACAACAACATCAGCAGCAACAACAACAACAACGACAACAACAACAATGCGAGAAAGTAAATTGTGGGGGCGACTCCTCAGGTTGGAAATCTTTCGTTGGCATATTTTGAAATCAACAAAATATTTCTCGTTTCCTCTAAATAAAGAACACGTCTGACACAGGTGGCACAACTTGTGAACGTAAACAGATGGGGAGCTCAAGTTGCAATCCCAATTGAGGTTTTGACAGCAAATACCTAAAAACCAGTCCAGAATCGCTGTTTCGAAAAGAAAACCTGACGTTTAGCAGCAGCCGTATACAGTCTAGTGATAGGAACCCTTAAACATATATGAGCAGATATAGAACATGTGACCCAGGCAAAGTACCTTGGGAGCGTAGAGTTCCTTTCCAAAAGCGAAGTCCTCGCACTGAGGCACTTTCTAGTTCTTAACACGACTGGGAACTAGCCTTCAACCTAACATATTTAGGAAGAAGGACCTCTCGCGTTAAGATAGAGCGAGTTCCACCAGAGTTGGACATTTGGTGGATCATGGCCCATGTTGTTTTGGAAGGCAGTGACACGCTCCTTGATGTAAAACAAACTGAGAGGGAAATTTGGTTTGGGAACAAACTGGAGATCCTCCTCTAGATCAAAACAAACGATGTGGAAAAGATCTCAGACTCTATCAATCTGTCCGATGGAGTGCAGTTGCGTATTGCTGTTAATGGTAGAAGGCCAAAAGGCCATTTGTATGGTACTTGTATGTACTTTGAGTTCAAATTTGGGGTCTACAAAATAAAGTACTAATCAATTTACTGGAATCACTACAATCGACAAGTACTCTGCCCTAAAAAAACTACTTGTTTTGTCTGAATTAGAAACCATTATTATCATTAAAGGGCGATGGGCTGGCAGAATCACTAGAGTATTGGAAAAATGTATTGCGGTATTTTTCCTACTCGTTACGTCATGAGTTCAAATCCGCCGAAGTCGCTTTTACCTTTCATCTCTCGGGAGTCGATAGTAATGAGGTCGATGGTATCGACTAACTCTCTCGCATTAAACCGGTGACTTTGTGTGTAAATTAGATACCTAATAAGACGGAATTTGAACTCAGAATGTGGTGACGGGCAAAATACCGCTAAGCATTTCGCCCGGCGTGCTAACGTTTCTGCCAGCTCGACGCCTTATAATAATGATAATAATGATAATAATAATAATAATAATA
>NC_068982.1:155087632-155090091 GCF_001194135.2 Octopus bimaculoides | reverse complement strand
TAATTTATCGACCCCGAAAGGATGAAAGGCAAAGTCGACCTCGGCGGAATTTGAACTCAGAACGTAACGGCAGACGAAATACCGCTAAGCATTTCGCCCGGCGTGCTAACGTTTCTGCCAGCTCGACGCCTTATAATAATGATAATAATGATAATAATAATAATAATAATAATAATAATAATAATAATAATAATAATATGACGATGGTGATGGTGATGATGATAATGATGATGATGATGTTGATGATGATGATGAGGATTGATTTATTTATTAGCCACGTAGGGCTTACACGAAGAAAAACATTAAGAACGGTACAGACGGCACAAGACGGTGCAGTATTAGTTTTAGCGTACCAAATGTCATATAACGAATAAAAACAAGTTCAAAGTAAATTTCCCAATAGTAGAAAATGGCGGCCAAAATGCTTAGCGGTATTTCGTGCGGCTTTACGTTCTGATTTCAAATTCCGTTAGGGTCGACTGTGTCTTTCCATCCATTCGGGGGTCGATGAAATAAGTACCAGTTGAGCACTGAGGTCGATGTTGTTGTTGGCACTCCGTCGCTTACGACGTCGAGGGCTCCAGTTGATCCGATCAACAGAACAGCCTGCTCGTGAAATTAACGTGCAAGTGGCTGAGCACTCCACAGACACGTGTACCCTTAACGTAGTTCTCGGGGATATTCAGCGTGACACAGTGTGTGACAAGGCTGACCCTTTGAATTACAGGTACAACAGAAACAGGAAGTAAGAGTGAGAGAAAGTTGTGGTGAAAGAGTACAGCAGGGTTCACCACCATCCCCTGCCGGAGACTCGTGGAGCTTTAGGTGTTTTCGCTCAATAAACACTCACAACGCCCGGTCTGGGAATCGAAACCGTGATCCTATGACCGCGAGTCCGCTGCCCTAATCACTGGGCCATTGCGCCTCCACGAGGTCGATGTAATCGACTTATTACCTCCCCAGAACTGGTTGGTCTTGAGTCAAAATTCGAAATTATCATTATTATTAGGTGCATCAGTTGGTTGTTTTGCTATGGAAAATCTCTCATTTAAAATTGTTTATGAAATTGATTCAAATTAAACATTTAGAATATAATTGTGTTGGTGGGTAGGGGAAATAAACAACAATAAAAAAACAGCATTAAGAATATCAATAAAAACAATTTCAAAAGACAAACAACTACAATAAAAAGGAAACGGTAATTAACGAAATAAGAAACTGAAAAAAGAAATTCGTGTTCAAAATAACAAGGCTGTTAATTCTTAAAGCTAACATATCTACTCTATTATCATAGACACTGTGTCACAAACATCTCTTCCATCACAGCCATCACTTCTGCAATCATCAACACCGTTATTATCATGATCATTATGGCCATGATGATGACGATGTTGATGATGACGATGACGATGATGATGATGATTAGGATGATGATGATGATGATAATTATGATGATCATGATGATAATTATGAACCTCCTCCTCCTCCACCTCCACCTCGTAATCGTCCTCCTCCTCCACCTCGTCCTCCTCCTCCACGTCGTCATCATCGTCATCGTCGTCGTCGTCGTCCTCCTCCTCCTCCTCCTCATCGTCGTCTTCGTCGTCGTCGTCGTCGTCGTCGTCGTCGTCGTCGCCGTCGTCATCATCATCAACATCTTTTATGACATTGTCATCACAAAAAAAAAAAGAATTAAAAGAACAACAATAATAACAAAGACCATTACCATAGGTTTCACATCAAATCCATTGAAATGTGTGAATTGGTGGTGAGGAGGTGTTGGTTGGGTTTAGCAGATCACAAGGGGAGGATGAACTGTGTGTGCGCGCGTGTGTGTGTATGAATGTTAAGCATGAATGAAAACATGACCTGGCTTGGAGTGAGTAAACGAAGGTTGTAAGGTAAAGAGAAACAAATTTTCAAGGTCTAGAGAAGAAATCAGAGAAGTATAATGTATGCGTCTATGTATGTATGTATGTGTGTGTGTGTGTATGCATGTGTGTGCTTGTGTATGTATGTGACTGTGCATGTATATGTATACGTATATATGAATGGGTGTATGTGTATGTGTGCATGTACTGTGCCTTTCCTTGTGCGTAAACTTGTATATACGTGATGCGTAACTAGACTGTCATACCGGCCATGACGAAGGGAAATAGCCCTGAAACTCGAGTCGCCTTTATATATATATATTTATATTTATATATTTATATATTTGATCCTTTATATTGAACACTCAATATTTCATCTACATTCAATACTTTATTTCATGGTGCCATCCATTTTTATTTTATTTTATATTATATATTGTATATTATATTGTATATTATATTGTATATTGTATATTCCATATTCTATACCCCACATTAGTTCTGCAGGAATATAAATAAAACATAAAAAACAGACAGTGTTGGAACTCTTTTAAGCAAAATAATATATTCCTCTATACACAATCATAC
>NC_068982.1:155084151-155085623 GCF_001194135.2 Octopus bimaculoides | reverse complement strand
GTGAGTGAGGGGTGAAGAAATGCAATAAAGGGGAAAAATTTAATTAAAAGCTGTAGATCTCCTTGGCTGAAGAACTGGGAGAGTGATAAAAAGAAGAAACGAGAGATGGAGGTAAAGAGAAGATAAATAATAATAATAACAACAATAACAATAATAATAATAATAATAATAATAATAATAATAGAAGAAGCAGAGAACGGGAGAGTGCGAAAAAAAAAAAGGGGAGAGCGAAAGGTTGAGAGAGCGTGAGACGGTTCATTTAGGAAGTTTAGAAAAAAAGTTAAATGAAAGCATTTCCGGTAATGAATAATTTGCGAAAGGGAAGTTTCACGGAGATCTGATTAAAAAAGAAAATCAAAGCACAAAAATAAATAAAACAATGACATATCAGAACAGCAGATCATTGATACTGAATTCCTATTAGATAATGTTGTTGTGTTGAGTCTGCGAAAACAGTAAAGATTTGTTGCTATTGAGCAGATGTGTTGACAACTTTAAGATCTGAGAAAATGTCGTCATGTATCGCAACAGAATACTGAAATTTAACTGTGTATTCGTAAGTCCTGTTTATAAAACAACATTGCTATGTCATGATTTGATGAATGTTTATTATACGTTGGAACAGTTGACAAATGTAAACTTAGCTGTTGAATGAATCTGCAGCGAACTTTCAATATAAAGGTTTGAAGTGTTGAAATGTAACTAAAAGTCAATAGTATATTGAGACAGGCATACAGCTTCAGTTTACACTGCACATGTACACAGAGCATGATTCTAAAGTGCTGATGTGTTAAGGTTTGAATCTATATTCTGTGTATTAGACAGTAGACCATAGTTGTAAAGTACTGATGTGTTAAGTTTCGATGGTTCGATATACTTTTGTAGGAACAGCAAGTGTTGTGGTGCATTGATTTGTAGTTCTGAAGTAATCAAGCACTGAAATGTCAATAATTAAAGACAACAGATCAGTAATAATTACGTATTAACATTTAAACATACTTTCATTCTTTGACTTTATTGATATCAATCATTGGTCTGCAATCATGCTAGGGTACCACTTGGTAAATTTTGTTATAAGAAAGACAAAGATGATGTAACTTAAACGGAACGAAATACCTCAGGGTATTCGAGGCACCGATTCTGCCATTCTCCACCATTAAAAAAATATATATGTAAATATCAGTTATTACAAGTGAATTTGACATTTGAATTAAACTCGAAATGCCCGAATAACTGTTATAGAGATTTCGACCCTTTCTATAATATGTGTGTATATAATATGTATAAGGGTTATAAACAAAACCCCCCAAAACACCTGTTTTTATATAAATAAGCTAGATCTCTGTATTTTCACAGTTATATTTGACAAGTTCGAAAGACGAACGAAAGCGCTAATATATGTATAAAATAAATGAAAGAAGTTATTCCAAAATTCTGACGACTTTTTTTTTCAATATATATATATATATATA
>NC_068982.1:155082554-155083542 GCF_001194135.2 Octopus bimaculoides | reverse complement strand
TATATATATATATATATATATATATATATATATATGTGTGTGTGTGTGTGTGTGTGTGTGTGTGTGTGTGTGTGTGTGTATATAGGTGCAGTAGCGCACCAACAGATGACAGCATACAGTTGCGTGCGCAGTGAGAGCTAGCAATGACCTTCATGAGACAGTGTGCCGAGTGACATCGCTGTGTTTACTTCGTAACTTGTGAAATTTGTGTTTTTGTGATCACGTGTCTGCTGTAGTCTGCGATTTTATCATGGACAGGAACAAAGAGCCAACGTGAAATTTTGCCTTAAACTTAGGAAGTCTGCTACAAAAACATTGTACATGCTTCGGCAAGCTTACAGCGACGAAGCAATGAGTCGTATGCAATGTTTCGAGTGGCTTGAAAAGAGGAAGAACGTCTCCAGAAGACAACGAACGATCTGGAAGGCCTGCCAAGAGCGTCACCCCCGGGAATGTGGTATTGTGCATCGAGAATTCGTCCCCCAGGGCCAGCCGCCAATCGAGAGTTCTACTGTCATGCTTTGAAGCGTTTGAAGGAGGACATTCGGCGAAAGCGTCCAGGTCTGTGGAGTGTGAAGAATTGGATTCTTCACAAAGAAAATACTGCTCAAATGTCGCCGTTTTAACATCGTTGTCGAGATCCAGAGCGAACCGCAGAAGATCCTCGCCTCGCTTACGGAAAACAACTTTCATCCCGTATTCCAAAAGTCGCAGGAATGCTGTGACCGTTGTATTGTTGCGCAAGGTGACTATTTCGAAGGAGATGATGTTAAAACTTAGGTAAATAAGTTATTTTTTTTATTAAATATAACATTTGATACCACTTCGTAAAGCTTATATGGTCATGGTTTGAACAACTTTAACCATAGGTTTGCAGATCAGAGTTAACTCGGTGTTAAACCTCAAGTCCTCTAATGAGACTTTGAATTAATTTTTGTTATAAAATATTTATCTATTTTCATAGCTTAGTCAGGAGGAAGGGGTTCAG
>NC_068982.1:155078182-155082238 GCF_001194135.2 Octopus bimaculoides | reverse complement strand
TGTGTGTGTGTGTGTGTGTGTGTGTGTGTGTGTGTGTGTGTGTGTGTGTGTATGTTTGTGTGTTCGTGTTATTAGTGTATTGGTTAGCCGTAGTTCAAACCTGCTCGACCAGACTTATAATCATTTTTCTCTTTGTAGAGGACCCAGGTTATATTCTTTTCAACGTATTCATTTCTAAAATTGTCGGGTATGATATGAAGGACATTTAGCTGTTGTTTCTAGCAGATCGATCCCACGTGAAAGCTCCTCGGTTGGTCTATCACAACACTATAGCACTGTTTTCTAGCTATGCTTTTGAAACAATTCGAGAAATCAATATTACGAGGGCAATGATATCTCAACGTGGCCTTTCGAAATACCAGCCACATGCCGTTTTAAAAAAGGAACAGAACATAGAATACTAAGCAATATAACACTGATTGTACAAAAAGATATAGTGAACAATTTCTGGAATAATTTTGGCCATAAGTTTGCTTGAAGAGGGCTAAACTAAGGCTAAACAAGAACAAGAACAAGACCCCGCTCATCATCGTTGTCATCATCATTATCAGCATCATCATCATCATCATCATCATCATCATCATCTTGCAACAAACATAATGGATGCTGTTGTAAAGTGAAAAATTCACAAGGAACAGAGCCGGCGACGTATGTTCGAATACCTCTTGGAACTCATTTTACATATTCAATACCTTCGGGGAAAAGCATGCAACTCCTTACTCCTGTTTCTCCCTTCTCTGGAATGCTTACAAAAAATGGCAGTCAATTCACCCTCAAACCACACGTTTAGGAGAATTACATATTAGTTAGTGTAATCCTAAAAAAAACCCGTGACAATCTTTGATCCTAGGTTTGCTGTATAAAGGCTGACTGGCATTAAACAACATCAGTTGTATAGCGTGACATGTTTTCACGTGGGTTTAATTTAGCACGTGATTTTTATTCTTGATTTATTAAAATTCAGAATTCCAGTTAACCTGCCTAAGTCATTAAAATATCTTAAACGCTTTAAAATATTTTAAATCACGTTAAGATATATCTAATTCATAGTATTTAAGTCACGTTATTTGAATCATGTCAGGATATCTAATTCGCGTTATGCAAATTATGTTAATATAACTAAATCACGTTATTCAAATCACCTTAAGATAACCTAAACTGTATTATCTAAATTACGTCATGCAACTCACGTTATTTAAATCCCATTAAGATACATAATTCACGTTATCTGAATCACATTAAGATATCTTAACTATCTTTAAACCACATAAATATTTCTAAGTTTCACGTTATGTAAACTACATTATTTAATTCACGTAAATTACTCACATATTTTAAATCATGCTAAAATCTTATCTATTTCATCTAAATAACGTTAAATTATCTAATTAGTGCGTGAGTTTATCTGGCAAGAAAAAAATGACCATCCCGAAATATAACAACATCTAATTATCGTTCTGTATCTCACGTTAAGGTAAAAAAATTCACATTACGCGTATTGCGTTAAGATATCTAATTCCCGTTATTTAAGTTACTTCAGGCTATCTAAATGATATTAAAATATCCAATACCTGTTATCTATAATTCATTAAGATATCCACTCCACTTTATGTAAAGCATGTTAAAATATCTAATTCACAATAACTAAAATCATGCTTAAATAGTTAACTCACATTATCTGAATCGTGTTAAGGTATCTAAATCATGTTACGGCATCTAATTATCATTATCTAAATGATGTCTAGCTATCTGAACCACGCTTTATTTATGATGTTAAGGCATATAACTCATGTTATCTAAATCCCGTTTACATATCGCATTCATATCTAAATTCCGTTTCGGTAACCAAATCAAGTTAAAATATATTAAATCAAGTTACATTACCCAAATTATGCTAACTTAAATTATATCACTTGCTTTATGAAAATCACGTTAACTTCCCCATTATCTAATCTGATAACGAGATGTCTGTCTTATGTTATCAGTATTATATTCAAGATATTTGATTGAAGTCAAGATACTTAAACCCTGTTAAATATCTAACTTAAGTAAACTCACTTTAAGGTTCATAATTCACGTCAAAATGGTTAATCCATGTTATGATATAAATTACGTTAAGATTTCGAACATTAAGATACCTGACTCACGCTAAAATATCTTAAATTACATAGAGTTGTCTAAATTACGTTATCTAATTCAAGTTTATGTATCTAAGAAATCAAGATATCTTAAATCAGCAGGATATCTAATTTACTTAGATTAGTAAAGTGAAATGATAAATAGAAAGTGTTTAATACGATTAAGTGTTTAGGAGTGACTTGGCATTGAATTTATAGATTAACAAACTCAAGATTAATAGATATTGTACAGATTTTGTTTCTTTACTATAAGGACTGATAATGCATTGTGTGGGTGAATGAAATACAAAATATGAGTGGGTGTGAGTGTGGAGAAAGAAGATAATGTAAAGATGAGGAAGAGAGATGAAACGATAACGTTTTATCAGACTTTAGTCTGATAAAACGTTATTGGAAAATGAAACGTTACGAGGGAAAAGAGGGGGCAGTCAATTGAATGGAATGACTAATAAGAAGATGATAAGGACAGAAAAAAAAAAGTGATAAAAGATAGAGATAGAGATTAAGGATACAGAAAAAAAAAATGGAGATGCAGGGAAAGAGAAGCGACATTCAGACTGAACAAAGAATGGATAAAAGAGAGAGAAAGAATCACCGATTCAGAGAGAGATAAAGAGAGAGAGAGAGAGATAGAAAAGTTAGAGTGAGGAAGAAGCAAGGGAGAGAGAGAGAGAGAGTAAGAGAGAAATAGGGAGAGAGAGAGAGAGAGAGAGAGAGAAAACTAGGTAAACAGCGAGAAATATAAACCTCAAACAATAAACATTGGTTTTTAAAATGTGTGATTTAACTCGATGCAGCTTCGTATCATTAATTGGCGTTTTTTTTTTAATGTAATTAGTAGGCGTGTTTTATGAAACTGGTGGGCGTGTCAAGAATATTTTCATTGTGGGAAAAAAGGGAAACGTTTTTTGGGTGACAGAAAATTTTCTGAGCATAGTCGTTATTGTTATTGTTATTGTCTAACTTCAGGTCGGACCTGGCGAAGCACACACAAAAAAAAAAAAAGGTAATCCAGCCGTAACTATCTCGCCTTTTGTATTTTAAACATTATGAAGCTCGAGTGACATTATCCAGTATGTCTGGAGGTCAAGTTTGCTTTTCAATCTTTCGAGGTCAAGTTTGCTTTTCAATCTTTCGAGGTCAAGTTTGCTTTTCAATCTTTCGAGGTCAAGTGCTGTGTTCGATTCTTTTCTCTCTCTGAAAGAAATCAGCTGTGTTCAAACTTCGTGGGGGATGAGCTCTGCCAGGTTTAAAACGCTCAAGATTCACCGTATGTCACGTGTGAAACTTCTACGATTCCATCAGAAGTGAAAGATCCATGACCATATATGGATGGATGACTCTTCTTCGTTCGACGATGAGATTTAGTTGTTTGATCAACCGAACCAACACACAATTGGCTGAGTATTCCACAGAATCAGCATGACATTGTGTGTGACAAGGCTGCACCTTTCGAATTATGGGTATAATCCCCACCCTAGTTGTCATCTACACCGTTTTCGTGGACCCAGTTACCCTCCTATGAATCGATTGAAACCTAAAGAAATTGACATTTGCCCCAGATGCCACGTTATGGGACTGAAATCAGGACCTCGTAGTTGTAAAACGAACTTCTTATCCATTCAGTTATACTGCACCTACACCATATATATATACACGTATACATGTATGCATATATATATGTATGTATATATACATACATACATACATACATACATACATACAAATGTATATATATATATAAAGTCAAGATAGAAAATGCTAAAATAATTTTAATCATAAAAAACATTTTAGTACTGGTTTCAGTCATTGAGACTTTTTCAACCCTAAGTATGGAAAACAATTAAATTGTGAAAAAAATTAAATGAACATTTTAAAAAAGATATTTCCATAGTATTCAAATGCAAGGGGCATTTTC
>NC_068982.1:155077081-155078049 GCF_001194135.2 Octopus bimaculoides | reverse complement strand
GCAACAATTAGTAATTAGAAGTTGATCATTGGCATTAAAAGGTCATAGTTTTATTGTAGTTAAAAAAACATCTACAGCTGTTTTAGTTAGTTATTTTTGAAGTAAATTTGCATTTATCTCGTTCCATTTAACAAACATCGTCAGAATGATTTAGAATTTAACGGAGGAATATAGACAGGAAAAAAAAAAGAAAAAAGGAAAGAAATGAAAAAAGTTCGTTAAGTCTTTAGGCTTACATTTTTGTGTCCTTTAAGGTTCCACGTGTGTGTACATTTCTTCAATTAGATGAATGGAGCAAAAATTTCACACTGCCTTGGATTAGTTGTCTAATTTTATTTAAGACACACACACGTTAAATAAAATGAGACAACAAAGCCAAGGCAGTGTGAAGTTTCTAGGACATATATGAAGAGAAAGGTAATCTTACAGCTGTTTCAAGGATATGGGGAATATCCCTTCATCAGAGACGATATGAGAGAGTTAAATAGAGGGAAACAGCAGAGTTCAATATAAGAAGTTATTTTGGAAAGGGAGAGATATAGGAATTATAAATGGAAATAAGAGAATAAAAATAAAAATATATGTTGGATGTTACAGTTGCATGTACATACATACATACATACATACATACATACACACACACACACTCATATATATATATATATTATTGTGTCCGGGGAGAGTCATTCTCTTTTAGTGCCTTATTATTTAACACACTCACCAGATCGATTTCCACTCATTTACTTATATATTTTCTCTAAAATTTTCGTTGCGTCTTGCAACCTTTTCAATAGTGATCGAACCGGTGAGTGTGTTAAATAATAAGGCACTAAAAGAGAATGACTCTCCCCAGACACAATAAAATATGCTTCAACACACGAATTCACGTAAAGAATACCAGAGGTAGAGTGATATGCTTTGTCAAAAAGCAGCAAAAATATCACAAAAATTGTTACTCAGAGTTTCAC
>NC_068982.1:155073474-155076900 GCF_001194135.2 Octopus bimaculoides | reverse complement strand
AGTAACAATTTTTGTGATATTTTTGCTGCTTTTTATAAAGTATATATATATATATATATATATATATATATATATAAGTATATGTGTGTGTGCGTGTGTGTGTCCAATAATTGAAACCAGTAAAGAAATAAAGAATAAACGTCAGTTTGAAATCGTTCCTCCCATTAACACACTCTGTTTTTCTCTAAGTTCTTGTCAACTAAATAATCTTTTTAAATACGTTTGAGTAGAAGATTCCCTTAAGTGAATCAGTAATAAGTAAGCTACAAGATAAACTGTCAATACATCTCCCAAGTGTCAACAATTTCCGTTACACTGTTTCACGAAGTATTGCTACGATTTACTATTGTTTTTTTTTGAGCGGGTGATAATGATGATCCATTGATCCAATTAAAACAGTGATACTAACTTATAAGTAACTGAAATCAATATATTTAGTAAGTTTGTTAAATAATTTTGTCTATGAGTTTTTCTTCGTCAGCATTTTCCATCATCGTAAAAAAAACTTTAATGAAATGTATTGACCATAACATTTAAGCTGTTATAATTGCCATCTCTTCTTGAAGTTACACTCTAAGTTAACGACCTACTGTCTGAATGGAAAAATGAAATTAGAAAGAAGTAAGTTAAACAATTGTCTCTGCTTATTGCTAAGTCATGTGATAAACAGTATTTATTACTTTTTCTCATTAGGGTGTTTAAATGGTAAAGTCAGACTCAACGCTAATTAACTCGAAATCATACTAATAAGGAATAAGAGGAAATTAGATAATAAACTTAACACGTCGCCTGCTTTAACATGACCGCTTAGCCTTTTGATGCCTTTACTAAGGTCCACTCCGTTGCAAACCTTCTGACCACGCGAACGGTTCTTTCCCCTTATTAAATTTGTTTCAACCTGTGAATGTTGTTGAGATAAAACATCAGCTGCATCAATTACTCCATCTTGAGAGGGTTTGTAAAGGTCACTTGTACCGTCCCTTGCTAATTTATAAACTAAAATATGCTATTTAAAGAATTGATGCCGCGAGTTTAAAAAGTCGTAAACTTTAGTTAATAGAATAAGTTTTCTTGCGCCCTTTTAAAGCCTAGCCAGGCTCATGGACCCGGTTTCCCGGTTTCTATGGCGTATATGTCCCCCCCACCCAGCTGGACGGAACGCCAGTCCATCGCAGCGTTACTCAAGAAACAGGAAGAAGGAGTGAGAGAAAATTATGACGAAAGAGTACAACAAGGGTCGCCACCACTCCCTGCCAGAGCCTCGTGGAGCTTTTAGGTGTTTTCGCTCAATAAACACACACAACGCCCGGTCTGGAAATCGAAACCGCGATCCTCCGACCGCGAGTCCGCTACCCTAACCACTGGGCCATTGCACCTCCACAATAGAATAAGTTACACCAACATATCTCAACACGTAGACATGTAAACTATTAAAAAATGAATAATGTATGTATATGTGTGTGTGTGTGTTTGTGTGTCTGTGTTTGTCCCCCCACCATCGCTTGACAACCGATGCTGGTGTGTTTACGTCCCCGTAACTTAGCGGTTCGTCAAAAAGAGACCGATAGAATAAGTACTAGGCTTACAAAGAATAAGTCCTGGGGTCGATTTGCTCGACTAAAGGCGGTGCTCCAGCATGGCCGCAGTCAAATGACTGAAACAAGTAAAAGAGTAAGGAGTAAAAAGAGTAATGTGATAAACTAATTCAAGATATTACCGGTCATCATCCCTCAACGAGTATGGTTTAGTTACATGTACCATATTGGTTTAGGTTCTATGCAATTGCGACCCGACATAGAAATCCTCTCGGCTCCTTGTGTCTTAACCCAGATATACGTCCAGATTGTGACAACTGGAATTAAAGAGAGCTGCACTATTTCTCGGCTCGTACTCAACTACAGTTGAGTAGACTGGAGCAACATGAAATGAAGTTCCTTGTTCAAGGACACAACCTATTACCCGCTCCAGGAATTGAACCTACGACCTTATGATCACTATTCGAGCACTCAAATTATTAGGCCGCGGGCTTTTCTAAAACGATTCAAAGAGAAATTTGAGAAATTTGAACAATTTTAGAGACGGAAGAGTTAATATTTAACAAGGTGTTGTCTTTTAACTGAAAAAGCAATATGCACAGCTACGTCTGACATGAAAAGGTATAATGCCTAAACCCAATATGGGCCACTGGTATTAGAAGGGAAGAAAAAGGGTCGTGTGGGGGTTAGTTTACTATTATTGTTGACTCTATTTACTGAAAGTATGGATATCGTACTTACTAACGAGTAAGTCCACTCTTAACGGGTTTTTTTCTGAAACAAAAAAGGAGCTTATTCTAAGGTAATATAGTCTTGATGTAGGAAAAAAAAGACGAAAAGTCATGGTCAGAACACTTTTGATCATAGATTGACTGGATCAGAGCTGACCTGGGACTAAACAACAACAACAACAACGGTGATGATGGCAACAACAAGAACAACTACTACTACGGCAACAAAATAAACAACTAAAACAACAGCAAAATGTTTGAATGTTAATCTCACAAAGCATAAGATTAACCTTCATCTAATTCAGTGAGAAGAATGTCTAAGCGTTTGTTATTGTTTTTTCTTTCTCCACTAGATTTAGTGTTGACGGTGCTGGAAGTAGCATTAATAAGAGATAGATAGATAGATAGATAGATAGACAGATGGATATAGATAGATAGACTGTTGTTGTTGGCCAAGTTCATTTGTGATCCTAAGGAGAAATACTGCTGTATAAGCAGACATGTGTGATTACAAGCTTTAATTGAGAAAAGGATAAAAGAAGGCAGTTGTGAGAGAAGACATTGGTGTGTGAAGAAACGAGGCGGCAGTTACTATGAAGCTTAATCTGGTAAGTAAAGGAGAGATAGTAATTTTATTTCAGAGAGTTAGAGATTGAGAGAGAGAAAGAGAGAAAGGTGGGGGAAAGAAAACGAGAGATTTAAGAGAGAGAGAAAGAGAGAGAGAGTGTGTGTGTGTGTGTATGTGTGGAGGGGAAAGAGAAAAGGAAAAATGAACATGCAGCAGGGCAAAGTGTGAGATAGCAAGAGTGAAACGCATAAAACACACGCACATTTATTTGCATGACCACAAACACACACACACACACATACACACACATACACACACACACACACGCACACACACACACACACACACACACACATTTCTATCAATATTCACACATACATATCGAGTGAGAGAGACTGATAGGTAGATATTGGGTTGGTGCATAATTATTGCGGTTTTTTTTAAACAAATTTTTTTCAACAAAAACAATAACAACATGTAACAAAAACATCTTTAAATGATTATTCCGGAGCATATTCACCATCTACTTCAATTACTGCTTCCCATTTGCTTGGCAGACGGTCAGTCCGTCATTTAAAGATGTTTTTGTTAA
>NC_068982.1:155070166-155072132 GCF_001194135.2 Octopus bimaculoides | reverse complement strand
GTGGGTTGATCCACTACTCAGGAAGAGACTATTCTAGAGTACGTTCTGTCTTGTCTTCGAAACGTCTAGATAGAATAGAGACAGCTGATGAAGGGATATTCCAAGTGGCTTTCCGTTTTCCTGTGTGTTCGTTCCGTTGTCTGTGGTTTATTGTTCTAACGTCCTGTACCCTGATATGCATGTATATACACATGTAGATGTAAGTATGTACATATATGTGTGTATACATGTATATATATTCTTTGTATTATATATATATATATATATATATATATATATATATGTATGTACATACATACATATACATATTATCTAATCTAATCTAATCTAATCTATCTATCTATCTATCTATATATCTATCTATCTATCTATCTATCTATCTATCTATCTATCTATCTATCTATCTATCTATCCCCCTTCATTGGTTATACATGCATGGCTACATGCATACACACATTTGGTTAGTCCACATTCCGTAAGGCGCCTAGAGCTGATTTCCCGAGTTCTCTGGCATATTCCTCCCTGGACGGGACACCGTCCGTCGCAGGATCACTCATTTATACCTGCTGAGTGGACAGAAGCAACGTGAAATAAAGAGTTTTGCTCAAGAACCCATCTCATCGCCTGGTGTAGGAATCGAAGCCACAATTTGTCTGTCTGCTTGTATGTATGTATGTATCATTGTGAAGGCACATGGCTCAGTGGTTAGAGCGTCGGAGTCACAATCATGAGGTAGTGAGTTCGATTCCCGGACCGGGCAGTGTGTTCTGTTCTTGAGCATGACACTTTATTTCACGTTGCTCCAGTTCACTCATCTGTAGAAATGAGTTGCGGTGTCACTGGTGCCAAGCTGTATCAGCCTTTGCCTTTCCCTTGGATGATATAGGTGGCGTGGAGAGGGAAGAGTGGTATGCATGGGCGACGGCTGGTCTTCCATAAACAACCTTGCCCGGACTTGTGCCTCGGAGGGTAACTGTCTATGTGCAATCCCAAAACCATTCATGACGGAAGTAGGTCTTTACTCTTTTTATACATGCATCATGCATGCTCGTATTTATACATGTGCATGTATGTATGTATGTATGTATGTATGTACGTACGTACGTACGTACGTACTTATTTATTCTGACCTTGAGTAATAGCACCTATTAGGGTGTTAGATATAGGCTAATTAGCTTATGAGACACTGGGAGTGAAGGGCCCCTCGTTCTTGTTAGAACTTCCTCCGAGGTATAGGTAAAATCGTATAAAAAAAAGCCCTGAAGTGCAGTTGGTTTCTTGTCGTCTCAACTTTTGTTGTGGCACTGGTTTTATAGCTGATTGTGCTAAGAAGTTTCACTTCCGCTGCAACACGTTATACATTCAAACTCAATTCACGTATAAAAACTTCTTGAACTCTCGGAACGTTTGTACAGACTTTCCATTATATCATACTTACTGAGTTTCGGTATATATATATATATAAACAACTGAGTTTCGGTATATATATATAAATAACTGAAAATTGCACCGAAGTATTACTCATTTAAAAAAAAATCTATAAGAAAGGTGATAGAGTCTTTGAGTTTTCAACCAGCAAGTCTTCTTCAGACAGTTTGAAGTTTAATGCCTCTATATCTATCTATCTATCTATCTATCTATCTATCTATCTATCTATCTATCTATCTATCTATCTATCTATCTATCTATCTATGTTGCAAACAAAAATGCTTTAAGCATACTTATCCACCGACTCACACACATGCATATACACTAGCAAACACCCACGCGCTCGCGTACGTGCACACACAAAGACACAGACAGACAGACAGACACACACACACACACACACACACACACACACACACACACCACACACACACGCACGTGCGCGCACACACACAGCCAATTTCACAAACGTATATTTTTTTTACTTGTTACAATCTTCAGAATTTGGTTTGCTGGACATTGTTTTCGTTGGTTTTAG
>NC_068982.1:155067344-155069106 GCF_001194135.2 Octopus bimaculoides | reverse complement strand
ACACACACACACACACACACACACACACATACACACACAAAGAAATCCCGATAGATGGCGACACTGAACAGATGTAGTCTTTTTACACCTTTTTATTTTAAGAGAAATTTTTCTCTACGGTAACTGCAGTGAATTTGCCTTTTAGCAGTTGAAATATGTCACAAACATATTTTAATTTACCTCAACTTCGCTTTTGCCTAGATACTGCTTGGTGCTAATATTTCAGTATTATATATATTCTGACCCTTACTATTTCCTCTGTTACTTTTTAAATTATAGTAGGCTTGACAGATATGACAAAAGAAATAATGTAAATGTTTTGAGTTCCATTATTAATGTGAATATGTTTTTTAAAATGTTTGTATCCTTATGTTTGAAGTCTATGCGGTCATCTGACGAGAACTGTTTCTTTCAATTTAATGTAATGTTTTCATTAATCAATTAAAAGAGCCGCTTGAAACGGCCGTAATAAATTGACACCTGTACATATTGTTACTCATTTATATTCTGTTCACCTAACTTGGAATCTTCACTCCGGAAATACGAAAGAAGTGCTTTTATAAAAAGTACATGTCTGAATTACCAAGAACGGATATCTTCACTTAGCTGGGTTGTGTTGTCTGCATACACGGTAGGAATATCAGATACAAACACCCCTGCACGGAGTCTTCATATTCAATATTTGATTAATATTGTTTGTGTGTGCTAATTATGCCGATACATGTACAGTAACTTTGATCAGCAACATGATTTGAGCTCGTGTTTTAACACCGAAACAGTTATATTGTAGAATAGTCAATATACAACTATACTGGTTTCAAGCTTTGGCACAAAGCCAGCAATTTCGAGGAGAAGCTAAGTCGATTAAATCGACCCCAGTCCTCAACTGGTACTTATTTTATTGACTCCGAAAGGATGACAGGAAAAGCCAACCCTGGCAGCATTTGAACTTAGAACGTAAAGTCGGAAGAAATGCCGCTAAGCATTTTTCTCGGCGCAGTAACGATTCTGCCAGCTCGCCGCCTTATACAACTTCTATATTGATATTGTTCTAGTTTAACTGTTCAACTGATTGCATTTTTGTTCAGTAATACGGTCCATAAGATTATAGCGCTTATGGTTATCGTCGGGATAATCTTCAACTAATTCGATTATAAATATTTAACTTGTATACATCATTTTCCCCCTCTCTTTTCTTTAATTCCTTCACTTAAAAAAATCTCCCACTAATTTACAAATGCATTTAGTTTGTGACAATTTCCACTCTTTAAACAACCAGTCAATAACACCTATTTCTTGACACAAATAGGCAAAAAATGTTGTACAAATGCGTTAGCAGTAATTAGCAGCCCAGTTCAATATTATCCTTTTACTCATAGGCGTCATTTTAAACAGAGACCATTCAGTTGGGAGCATTCGAGTTTGGTCTGTAATCTGCGGAAAACTTTCTCCTTTCCTGCTTTATTTTTCCCGCTCGCCGGGAAGGTTCTACAAAAGGTCATGAGGGCCGCCCCTTTATACCTCTGATCAAACCATAAAAATATCATTTCACGGCGATCATACGCTCTCTTCTTACAGTCTGTCTCTCTTTTATTATCTTACCAAATAGCTGCTGTCAATCTTTCTTTCTTTCTTTCTTTCTTTCTTTCTTTCTTTCTTTCTTTCTTTCTTTCTTTCTTTCTTTCTCCCCCGCTTCACTCCACCACCCAGACACAGAAATATTAAGATATTTATGCCACAAAATACGGTTAATTATATATCT
>NC_068982.1:155064772-155066946 GCF_001194135.2 Octopus bimaculoides | reverse complement strand
ATATATATATACGTATATATATATATAGTGAAAGCACGGAGTTTAGTGGTTAGGGCATTCGGATAACGACCGTAAAGTGAATTCGATTCCCGGCAGCGCGTTGTGTCCTTGAGCAAAGCAATTTATTTTACGTTGCTCCAGTCTATTTAGCTGCCAAAAATGAGTAGTACATGTAATTTCAAAGGGTTACACTTGTTTGCCTTTAGTTTTCTTTGAAGCAAGGCAAAGAACTTCCTGCAAAGAACTCAGCATAAATTTCTTTCAGTATCCGTTTGTTCAATCAAAATACATACATATTCAGGCATTCAGAAACAGATTGGGCTGTGTGGGGAATATGTATCCAGGCTACAACACAAAACCTAGTATGAGTAATCACTGACTGTTAAAGTATGCAGTATGGTCATAATATCAGCAGAAGCATGATGACGTCTGGTTATTCAGTCGACTACATGTGTGTCGATCAAGGCTAACTCGAGAATCATACAACAACGACATAGAAACACACACATACTTACTCATGCACGCATGCACGTATATACCTTTTTTCCGTTTAATTGATTTTTGATAGGTTGATGAGTTTGGAGAAATTCGATAGTTGAACTAAACCAATCAACAAATAGATTTCGATGCTAGGCCATCTGTTGGGTTTGATATAAATGACTAAGACTATTGAAGGCGGTGTACCAAATGTTTGTAGTTCTATTACTAAAATCAGTTACAGAATAAGATAATATCCTTCGTGCTTAGTTTTATTATTTTACACAGATTTAGTTTTTCGTGTGGCGAAAATATAACTGAAACATGACTAGCAGACGAAACTGTTTCCATCTTAGACATGATAGATATATAAATGTATTAATTCTCACAAAATTAAACATCAGGGATCCCACAGAAAATAAAATTCGATTGTTTCTATTCTCATTTGGCAATCTGACCAAAGCAAATAAAATATAAGACTGTAAAAGAAAATGTCATCTGCAATTTTAATGTCCAACATATTAACCTTTACGCTCATATTTGTGATGTCGCTCTTTTGGGTATATTAAACGAAATGATTCAGTGAATGTTTTAGTTATATTTTCAGTCAATAAAAAAAATCTATACACATTGCAAAATATTCTCGTGGCAGATTGGACGTTTTCACTTGGTTTATATAAAGGTTTTACGTTATTCCTTTCCAGCTACGATGTATTCATGTTAAAGAACTTCGTTTCAGGAATTATTTATTAGTTATTCGCTTAATACAAGTCAGAATTTCCATATAGACCCATTTCACTTTCAGCACACATATATATTAACACAATTTTACCATGGTGTCTTTCTTTTTATTCTTTAGGGGTTTCCTACAAATATAACCACCGATTTTTATTAAAGTAGAACACGGATATGCCTACAGTATATGGTAGATTTGTTCACATATTAGATTTACAATATTTTTACCCCAGCCAATATGTGGAAACGACTTAAGAAGGAATATTTTATGTAGCTGTTGTACATGCTAGAAATAGCAACCAATTCTTACCTGGTTCACACCATATTCTCTTTAGAAAAAGTAGGACATCGATAATGTAGTCATAGTTATGCTAATAAAAAAAACTAAATGATCATTATTATAACTGTTTTGATCATGGCTAAATAACCTAACAATTATCTTTTTCTCTTAATTTGCAGGGAAAATGAAGCGGATCCGTTGGCAAGAAGCATCAATAAAAGCCGTCTTCTATATCTCAGTTCTGTTTAATTTATTGATTGACTGCAGAGTTAAAGCTAATATTCAGGAAGATGTCATAGAAATAATACAAGGAAGGTAATATACTGTACACTTTTACAACTGATATTAAGGTAGACAATATCAATATGAAAGGAACCATATTTTCTTCTTACCAAATATTCAAAATATTCGATATCAGTATATTTTTACTATGATGTGTGCACATATAATTATATATATATATATATATATATATATAAACAACTGAAAATTACACCGAAGGATTACTCATTTTTTTTTATAGCTGAGAACATTTTTATTAGAATTTATAAGAAAGGTGATAGAGTCTTTGAGTTTTCAACCAGCAAGTCTTCTTCAGACAGTTTGAAGTTTAATGCCTCTGTCTATCTATCTATCTATCTATCTATCTATCTATCTATCTATCTATCTATCTATCTATCTA
>NC_068982.1:155064076-155064731 GCF_001194135.2 Octopus bimaculoides | reverse complement strand
TATATATATATATATATATATATATATATATATATGAGTTATAATTTAAATTTAGCATCCAAGCCTTATGTCCCTAGTAAGTGTGTCGGTAGAGTACGTTCACCACTTACGGCTACCAGACGTCATCGTCTGGTCGTAGGATCTACGTTAGGAATTACTCTGTGCATGCTGAGTATATTCTAAATGATTGATACGGAACACAGAATGTACTGGAAACTTTATTTATCACAACGATCGTTTCCGCATACTTCTGCACAGCTACCTAGTGGGTGGGGCATGATATAATGGAATCGAATGCACCCCCACAGTGCAGAAGAAACCTCATCAGGTGACATGCTTGTAAGTTATAAAGTTTACATTTCGCTCATAGATGTGTTGGGTCGGCAACTAAATTCCCGCGGTTTTTTTAAATTTAAATTTTTTAAAAAGGTTTAATAAAAAATAACAACTAATTAATCAATAACGTATTCACCCTTGTTGTTTACAACCTCTTCCCAACATTCAACAAGATTTTCAATACCTCGTTGGTAGAAATCACCCGATTTCGGCTCAAAAAATTGATCCAACCAGGCTCTCAATTCTGCATCAGTATTGAACGAAACTCCGCACATAGCATTTGAAAGAGATCGAAAGAGGTGGAAATTTGTTGGTGCCA
>NC_068982.1:155063522-155064066 GCF_001194135.2 Octopus bimaculoides | reverse complement strand
AAACTCCGCACATAGCATTTGAAAGAGATCGAAAGAGGTGGAAATTTGTTGGTGCCAAATCAGGAGAGTACAGCGGGTGTGGCAGCACTTTCCAGCCATGCGCTTGAATGACTTCTTTGGTCATATTGGCGATATGAGGGCGGGCGTTGTCATGCAGCAGAACTCCATGCTGCCGATTAGGTCTTTTCTCTTGAATAGCCGTGTTGAGTCGTTCCATCTGTTGAAGATAGAGTTCCGCGTTGACCGTTTGGTTCCGTTCAAGCAATTCGTAATGAATAATCCCATCCCAGTCCCACCATACGCACAACATCGTTTTACGCGGATGAAGATCTTGTTTCACGCGTGGTGTCGCTTGTTTACCGGGACTAAGCCATTCCTTACGCTGCTTCATATTGATGTACAGGTACCATTTTTCATTGCCAGTAACGATTCGGTAAAGAAATCGTTGCTTGTGTCCATGAGTTGAGCGGTGACAAGCAAGCAAACCAGCGGAGATTGTGGCTCGTTGATTTTTGTTGTTGTCACTTAAAGCATGTGGAACCCA
>NC_068982.1:155061863-155062293 GCF_001194135.2 Octopus bimaculoides | reverse complement strand
CTCACTTTCCCTCTTCTTTTCACTTCACTGTGTCTCTGTCATTTTTTCTCGTCCCTTTTTATTTCTTCTGTCCCTCTGCCTCTACCTCTCTCTCTTCTCTCCTCACGTGACCGGTGTTCGGCCAAGCCTGACCTTTCTTTCTTGGTTCGGCCGTTGTCCGTGCAACATCTATATTCTTCCTTGTACCTGTGAAATCTTGTATCCTTGTCGTAAGGCTTTACTTCCACACACGCCATGTTAATTTAATTCGTCCTTAGTCGAAAGTCACCTGTTGTTATGTCTTATTATTTGTATTTGTGTAACTTTCTCCGATAGTCTGGAACTTGACTGATGAAAGAAAACTCCGAATGACCCGTCCTTGTTTTCTTTGTATCGTCTATCTGGATGTTTTGCGTTCTTGTCCCATTTTGTATTCTTTTACACACACACA
>NC_068982.1:155060243-155061825 GCF_001194135.2 Octopus bimaculoides | reverse complement strand
TATTATATATATAGTTGAGTTCTATGTTAATTTTGCTTACAATAAACACCTTTATATCAATTACATAAGCATTGTAAATCTTACCAATTATATATTTATTGCATTATATATTTATTGTATATCACCCTATATGAATTATACAGACGTCACCATCACCTCCACCATCGCTACCATCAACACAGTAACCCCCATCACAATAACAACTACAACCACCACACTAAAACCAACATTACCACTACCACCAACACCATCACCAACACTACCAACATCATAACCTGCTTTCCCCATCACAAACAACACTTTTTCCAAACCTACCAGAACTAGTAGCGGCACCAGTAGCAGCAGCGCCACCACCACCACCGCTACGAGTACTACCACCACTACTACTGCTTCCATCACTAGAACCACAACACCCACCACACCCACTATTCTTATGTTCCGACTATCACCTTCCCATCAACACCTCTACAAGTACCGTCGCTACCACCTACACTACTAAAATCACTACAACAGTACTATCTACAATACTACAACCATAACTACCCCCCACGACTAATAGCAGATACATAATTGCGAGCCAAAGGCATAGCTTGTACGTCGTCACTCGACCAACAGGAAATATTAGCCAAATCTCCCTTAAATCAAAACCTACCGTTTTAAAGAATGAATCTTTGGATAATGAAGTCTGATATTTAACCCCTCCAAACATTTTAATGAGATTTGCGAGATTAGTAGTCATAAAAATAAAAAAATAAATCAATGAACAATGCCGTAGGAGTGGCTGTGTGGTAAGTAGCTTGCTTACCAACCACATGGTTCCGGGTTCAGTCCCACCTTGTGGGCCCTTCGGCAAGTGTTTTCTACTATGGCCTCGGGCCGACCAAAGCCTTGTGAGTGGATTTGGTAGACGGAAACTGAAAGAAACCCGTCGTATATATGTACATATATATATTTATGTATGTATGTGTTTGTGTATGTTTGTGTATGTTTGTGTATGTTTGTGTGTCTGTGTTTGGCTCCCAACATCGCTTGACAACCGATGCTAGTGTGTTTACGTCCTCGTAACTTAGCGGTTCGGCAAAAGAGACCGATAGAATAAATACTAGGCTTACAAAGAATAAGTCCTGGGGTCGACTAAAGGCGGTGCTCCAGCATGGCCGCAGTCAAATGATTGAAACAAGTAAAAGAGTAAAAGAGTAATGGTCCAAAGTTGAATATTATGGAATGAGGTTTGGATATTAAAAACGAAATGAGCATATCTGGAAGACCTGTGATCGTAGGGCTACTCATTCAGTGTATGTTTGTGTCTGTGTGTGTATATGTGTGTGTGAGTGTGTGTGTGTGTGTGTGTGTGTGACTTGAAGATAAACAACAACAGATTCATATTTGTTCGTATTTTCCATGCTCTCTATTAATATTCCTCGTAGAAACTCAATATATGTAGAAGACTACCACTACTATCTACAATCCCATCACATACAACACTATTTCCAAATCCATGAACAACATAACCCTACTAACTTGCCGTTGTATATATATATGTTTCTCTCCTTATTTCTTTCTGTGTTCCTTTCAGTTGAAG
>NC_068982.1:155058157-155060033 GCF_001194135.2 Octopus bimaculoides | reverse complement strand
ATATGTATCTGTATATATATATGTGTGTATATATTTCGCGTAGGAACTTCCAGCATTGGAGAAATGTATGGAACCAAGAATGTTTTCGGCGATGTCGAGCAGAATTAGGTCCACATATCAGCATTGCTTGTCAAAACGACATCTACAAGATCATTAACAAACGACCTCCACGCCGCCTTCGCCGGAGCACCAATATCTCAGTAGACACTAATGACGTCAGGAGACCTCTCAGCCAACACCAGTTAAGACGTAAGTCATATTAAAATAAATTTATTCATTTCAAAATATATTTTAAAGAGTATTCCAGTAAATATTGTGCATGATAACAGTATTATATTTTAAAATTAATATTGTGTAACAATGATACAACACAGATTATCATTTTCGATTTTGATATTTTTCCTAAATTTTCTTTATTATCAAACGAATGCAAAGTTTAACTGTTCTCGTGTATTTGTAGTTTCAAGATATCTTAATATTGAAATTGTATAGCTTTATATTACAATAACTTTGCTATGAAAAAAGGAGTTAGATCTTTGAATCTTGAAGGTACGAAATATCATAAATTTTGGACTTTTGATATTTCTGAAATCTTAATATATTTTTTCTTAAAAGAATAACATTTCACCTCATATGATTCAAGATATTTGTGATTTCAAAATATTTTCTTTGAAAGTTTATCGAATCTTTAGACATGCAGAATTTTTACCTAAAACGTATTTATGAATTAACCAATAATACACTAATCTCCACGTAAATATACAATCTGAAACATTTAGCGGAAATGTAAGAAGTAGAATATTAGATTCATATGAGGATAAAAGGATATCATTAACTGAAGATAGATTTTGTAATTGGAACTATTACTGGCGTCTCAAATTTTCCAAATAACAATGGGAATCAACATCTATTAAGAGCTCTGTCAAGTCAAGGAAGGGAGCTTTTTGTGATCACTCGATCTGCTAAAGTTAGCAGCTAAATCTGGCTCGAATCACATCCTACAGTCTTAAAAGAGAAAGGACACATTCGAAAATTTTGCTTTAGATAATTTGTGTGTAGGAAAAAGAAAAAAACCGCGACGGAAAATAGATCTCTGCAGGATTCGAATGTAAAATGTAAAAAGGACTCAACTAAATACTGGATTCAAATTTTTGGCACAAGGCCAGAAATTTTAGGGGAGGAGATAAGTCGATCACATCGACCTCCAGTACTCAACTGGTACATATTTTATCGACTCCGAAAGAATGGAGGGCAAAGTCGAACTAGGGGGAATTTGAATTCGGAACGTGAAGACGGGCGAAATGCCGTTAAGCTTTTTGTACGGCGTGCTAATGATTCCACCAGTTCGCCGCCTTTAATAATATTAATAACAATATTAATAATTCTAATAATCATGCATTTGCTCTTATCCTTTACAGGTCATCGACGTTCCCTCAGGTTTCCATTTTTACTGCAGGACTCCGAAGCATTTAGCTATCTAAAACGGGAGCACACGATGGTTAAACGAGGTCAAGCCGGCGGAATCATGGAAGAGTGTTGTTATATGAAAGGTTGTACATGGGAAGAGTATGCAGAATTCTGTCATTCTCATTCCCGATATCAAACCTCAGGTGAGAATGGCAACTGTCCAACTTTCTGATTTACTGGTACTATCTTCTACAGTACCCGTCTTCAAATTTACATTTTGGATTTTCTCAATTAATCATTATTTTTGCTATGAATTTAAATAAACAAATAAAATACGCAACATTTTTTGGATATTGGATTGATTTCTGTTTTCGGGAGTATTTCGCCATATACCCCATACCCTACAAATGCAATAGATGTGCAAATTCATATGCTGGTATACAAATTGTTTATATATATATATATATAT
>NC_068982.1:155056808-155057462 GCF_001194135.2 Octopus bimaculoides | reverse complement strand
TGTGTGTGTGTGTGTGTGTGTGTGTGTGTGTGTGTGTGTGTGTTTGTGTATGTATGTGTGTATGTATAAAAACACACCACTCATAAGCACACGTATAGAGAAAGAGCTTGATAAATATTTGTATCTACACATCAGGGAAAACGTATTCAATACATCAATTATAGTGTATATATTTTATTTTGTTAATATGAATATACAATTAAACAATCACGTACGAACATTGTTGCCCATATATTGTTACATTGGTACCTTTCGTCACTGTTTGAACTAGCGGTTGAAATCGTGAACCCGATTATTCCATATATTCATACATTCACACACATGCACATACATACATACATACATACATACATACATACATACATACACACACACACACACACACACACACATATATATCTTTTACTCTTTTACTTGTTTCAGTCATTTGACTGTGGCCATGCTGGAGCACCGCCTTTAGTCGAGCAAATCGACCCCAGGACTTATTCTTTGTAAGCCTAGTACTTATTCTATCGGTCTCTTTTGCGTAAACACACCAGCATCGGTTGTCAAGCGATGTTGGGGGAACAAACACAGACACACAAGCATATACATACACATACATATATATATACATACATACGACGGGCTTCTTTCAGTTTCCGTCTACCAAAT
>NC_068982.1:155053846-155054133 GCF_001194135.2 Octopus bimaculoides | reverse complement strand
ACACACACACACACACACACACACACACACACACACACACACACACACACAAGTGTAGTGCTAATTGAAGATAGCAAAACAAGAGAAACATATTCACATAGAGGAAATACAGTGCGCTCAATTAAGTGCTAATTTGGCGCTTATGGGAAAAGAAAAGTTCGTATTTGACGTTTCGTACGTTAGTCGTTCTTCTGAAAGAAAATGAAACGATGGGGAAAATTAAGGTGAGAAGAGATAGATATATAGATAAATAGGAAGAGAGAGAGAGAGAGAGAGAGAGAGAGAGA
>NC_068982.1:155050693-155052808 GCF_001194135.2 Octopus bimaculoides | reverse complement strand
TATATAAAGAAAACCACGTTGTTGTTGGCTGTTTTTAAAGATTTTTAAGAGGGGTCCTTCTTTCAACTTTTCTTTCTTCTTTTTCTGTATGATTCTTTATAGCTGAGTGTATTTTCAACTCCGCTCTATCATTTGTTTTTCCATCTGTAATTGTGAATTCTTTCGCTTACCTCTCAACTTCACCTATTTCGTCTTGTCCTCATTCTTATATGTATATAGCTGCTCTAAATTTAAAAGCTCTTTCACATTGAAGTTCACAACTTGCAAGCTAATTATCACCGTTTATTTCATGATATTTTGGAGTAAATGAAGCCGAGATTTTTGCTATGTCTCTGTACAAGGATCAGCTGAAAAGTTCATAGGCTGATCAAGATACTATCATGGAGTATTACCAAATGAGGTCTATTTTTCAACATAGCTCCCCATGCGGTGCATACACTTCTTCCATCGGTGTTGCAGTGCTTGGATCTCATTAGTGAAGATGCTTTCATCCTGTTTGCCAAAAAAGTCATCAGCAGCAGATATGACGTCATCATCACTGCGATACTGGTTCCCAGCCAAGTGATTTTTCATATTGGGAAACAGATGATAGTCAGATGGGGCCAAATCAGGAGAATAGGGAGGGCGATCGACTAGTTCAAAGCCACAGTCACACATAGCAGCCATTGAAAGCAAGGACTTGCGTGATGGAACATTGTCCTGATGAAACAAGACCACTTTTGTCAGTTTTCCCGGGCATTTGATGGATTGATTGACGTGGTTTTAATTTGAAACCACAAGTACTATTTCGGCACAATGAAATTGCTAGACGGTCATCATCTACTTTGGACTCTGCTTGTAATTTTACTCACTTTGTCGAGAAAGTTTTATCGGGCATTCGTTTCCAAATTGATCCAGTTTCGTCTGCATTTACAATTTCTTCATTAGTATAACCACTGATAATTATAATTTTAAATTCATTTTAAATAGAGAGTTTGGGGCACGCTAATTTTGATGACAACAACCAGTTGATAGCATTTACCATGATTATAATAAGCAGCTTCCACTGTACATTAGAATTAATTACGCTTCATGTAAAATAAATTTATTTCGTTTTATACAACAAATATTTGATACCGAGGCTTCTATCTCTTGTTTCATTTACTCATGATATAATCAGCCTCGTTTTGATTTGTCTGTTGAGGTGACTACTTCTCATAATTTCTGTTCTATTGAATTCTGCTTGATCTTACGAACTTATAATAGATTGTGACGCCTTAGAATATTCTGTTTAAGACAAACAGTTGCAAGTGTTCCAAAATAATGGTCAGTGTCTTACTCTATCAATCAGTAAATTATGAAATCACCGGGTAATTCCTTGATTTGTTATGTAGGAATGGCCATTCAAGAGATCTTACTTAAATAGTAGTGACCATTGAATAGATATACAAGGGGGTGCTGAAAAGTTCCCGGTTTTAAAGGTATTGCGAAAGGCCTAGTGAGAGGCTCAGACTTCCGAGTTCTTTTACAGGGATTAGAAAAACTGAAGGACCGCTGCAAAAAGTGTGTGAATCTGAGAGAGGAATATGTTGGATAAAATCATAATTAACTGATCCTCTTGTATTTTCTCTTATCCAAAGCCAGGAACTTTTCAGCATCCCCTTGTATACGCATGCGCGCACACAGACAGACAGCCAGCCAGCCAGACACATACACACACACACAGAGTTAACTATTGGAAACAATAATATAGGAGTAAACAGCTGAATAAATGCTGTATATGTATATATGTATACATACATACGGACTCATACATAGTTAACTAGCGAAGACAATGACATAATGGTAACCACTGACTACATCTTATTTACCAATCACTGCCCAATAAAATAACATAACTCACATAAAACATGTATACACTATCACAACTTAATAAAATAATATAAGGCATTCTTACATCACTAATATCTGACACAATATCGGCAACAGCTCATACCACTCGTTCTACAGTTAACAATCATTAATAAAAATCCCTGAGAACATATCATACACAATCATCGTTCAACACAACATTAATCAGACAGCACATGCGAAAAAGAAAAACAAGCAAAAACAAAAACAAAGACACCCCCCCCC
>NC_068982.1:155050334-155050683 GCF_001194135.2 Octopus bimaculoides | reverse complement strand
CACCCCCCCCCCTACTAATCACTAAAATAAGGAAATTTATATTGTACTTAATCTATTTAAAAGAATATACAATTGCTCCAGAAACAACGAAAGAAATCCCACAACAAAGAAAAGCTAATATACAGGGTGTCCATAAAGTCTGGGTACATGGAGTAAATAAAATCATAACATAAACAATTAAATGTAAGAAATATGTGTTAATTCCCATGTGGGTACATGGAGTAAACAAAATCATAGCATAAACAATTAAATATAAGAAATAATAATTTCTTAAAGTATGTGTTAATCCCGTGTACCCAGACTTTGTGGACACCCTGTAGAATTTTGAACACCACTGTGCATCCTCAAA
>NC_068982.1:155045944-155049867 GCF_001194135.2 Octopus bimaculoides | reverse complement strand
GTGCTCCAGCATGGCCGCAGTCAAATGACTGAAACAATTAAAAGAAGAAAAGAATACAAACACAAGGCCTATAATTTGATGAAGCAGTGGTGGTGGTGGTGGTGGTGGGGCAGTCGATTACAGCAACACTAGTATTTGACTGGTACTTTATTTTATCGACCCAGAACGGGTGAAAGACAAAGCTGGTCCGAGTGGGATTTGAATTTAGATCATAAACAGCCGCAAGAAATGCTGCTAAGCATTTTGTCCGAGAGTATAACGATTCAGCCAGCTTGATGATTTATGATCATAAATAAAAATAATGAAGAAGATAAAGAAAGAAAGGACGAAAAGCAAAGTCGACCTCAGAACGTAGCGACGGACTAAATACCGCAAGCAGTTCATCCGGCATGCTAATAATTCTGTTAGCTTACCAACTTATAAATAATTATAATTTGTTTCAAATTTCGGCACAAGGCAAGCGATTTTAGGTGTGGTAAGCTAAGTCAGTTACATCGGCCTCAGTGCCCAACTGGTACGTATTTTATCAAACCCTAAAGGACGAAAGGTGAAGTTGAATATTGTGGAATTTGAGTACAGAACGTAAAAGCCGGAAAAAATGCTGCTAAGCACTTTGTCCGACATGTAATTTTCCTATTAATCTATCTACTATGCATCGATATAGTCTTAGTAAATGAGTCTGAGGGTTAACAAAGACTAAAGAGTATTTGAAATCATAACTCTTAGTGTTGTTGTTGGCACTCCGTCGCTTACGACGTCGAGGGTTCCAGTTGATCCAATCAACGGAACAGCCTGCTCGTGAAATTAACGTGCAAGTGGCTGACCACTCCACAGACACGTGTACCCTTAACGTAGTTCTCGGGGATATTCAGCGTGACACAGTATGACAAGGCTGACCCTTTGACTTACAGGCACAACAAAAACAGGAAGAAAGAGTGAGAGAAAGTTGTGGTGAAAGAGCACAGCAGGGTTCACCACCATCCCCTGCCGGAGCCTCGTGGAGCTTTTAGGTGTTTTCGCTCAATAAACACTCACAACGCCCGGTCTGGGAATCGAAACCGCGATCCTATGACCGCGAGTCCGCTGCCCTAACCACTGGGCCATTGCGCCTCCACTACTCTAATTGTAGTCATGCAGTAATAATAAAAAAAAAGCATCTCCCACACTATTGTACACCTACGAAAATTCATACAGCAGAGATACTTAAATGTTCAACTAGTTTAGAATAAGGAAACTAGTTCTCCATGTTGAATTGTTCTTCCTATTTAAAAACAGCGGTAGTTGGTGCTGTGTAATATGTATGAATCAACTTATACACATGAAAACTCAAACTGAGAAGCAGTCGATCGTATTCTTTAATCTATAAATTTCGACCATGTCACAGCTGAATACATATCTACATTGCTTTATTCGATGTCTAACAGAGCAAATATATTATCGAAACATTTTAGTATTTACAGTTTTGATGGCATCAGCTAAATGAAACTTTTATTACTTATTAAAGTAAGGAAGTGCAATTGGAATTATATGTATTTCAAAATCAATCTGTTTGATTGTCGGAGATAGAAAGAAACAGCTGCAACGCGATAAACACCTCTTAAATTTCATAAAGCTTTCTGAATGATGAGTGCATTGAGGGAAACTATGTAACCTGGGAATTCAGTAAACAAAATGCATCAGAAGGCTGTAAAGTATTTATCTATTAATATTGCCGAGATTTTAATGGTAACGGTTTCACTAGCTTGTGTGATATAAAATATTCACCGATTACGTACATATGGAAGTGTTTCATTTTTGTTGACCGTTTTTGTACAAATCGCATTTGTTTGATTAGAACGGTTGATTGGCTTCGCCGGAAGTCATGCTATTAACTAGGAAGTAACATTATAATTGACGGAAGCAAGAAATTCCAATTTTACTGTTGTAGAAGAGATAAATAAATAGATAGATAAACAGATAGACAGACAGATAGATATATATAGAGAGAGAGAAAGAAAGAAAGAGAGAGAGAGAGAGAGAGAGAGATAGAGAGAGAGAGAGAGAGAGAGAGAGAGAGAGAGGGTAGACCGTGAATGAGTATTGTTGCAATATGCAACATACTAAGTTGCAATACAATATAAAAAAGTCAAGCCTCTTTTGTTCATTCTTCTCTTTTCCACTGATTCTATAAAACACAAAATAGTGGTGATGAAAGAAGTATAGAATAGTAAAAGTATATACAGCCATTTTATACAGGGTAGACATTGAATAAACTATTTAGGGTGTAGAATATAATAACTTAACACTGCATATCTGAATAAAACCACTCGTCGTGTGGATGGCCGAGTAGTTAGGAATTGAGTTTTAATCACATGGGTTTGTGTTCGATCTTATTACTTTGAACCATGGGAAAGTGTTTTCATGCATTGCCTTGTGTTGACCCAATTCTTGTGAATGAATTTGATAGTTGAAAATTGTTTGGAAGCTCGTTGGATGGACTTCACCTTTTTGCTTGTGGCAGACATAATCCATTGCGATTTATTATTCAGATACACTAAACTGTTCTGTTGAAAATAGTCTGACGTCTCCGTCTGAAGGAAGATCTTAATGTTCTTTTACATGCTGTAACCACCAGTGAGACACAGTTTATTCTCCCTGACCTCATCAGTTTTGGCGATGCTACAAAAAAAGAAAAAAAGAACCGAACAAAAAACAAATTCTCTGACCTTTGCTAATAAATTATAAAGCAGTGATTTCTAAGCTTACAAAACTCAAATGAAACGAAGTTGAAATTTTAGGAAATAGCAAATAATTTCAAGATGGAATCCATATGAAAATGAGAAAGTCAACGACTACCGCAAATGTAAGATCGTCACCACCACCACCACCACCACCACCACCTTCATTGAACAAACCAATGGACAAAAGTGTTTCAACGATGACTATACCGTCTTTTTTTTTTATCAATCAGGCATAGTATACTTCTGTGTACATTAGTCAATGTCTGTCCTTTATGAAAATAAATTTAAGAAATTTGGTCATTATCTCTAGCAAATCGAGTTACTGCATATAGGCTTCCTCGCTGAATTAAGATCCTTTGTAGTTGTGGGATATGGCGATATAAATGTAAGCATAACAAGAGTTGGATATCCCAATTAGAATCATTTCACTTCACTTACATTACTCATACCACAAAGACAAGAACGTCCCATAACCGCAAGTTTTATTTCTTATATTGGTTTGAAATTTTGATACAAGGCCAGTAAGTTCGAAGGAGGGAGTAATTCGATTACATCGATCTCAGTGTTCAAATGTTATTTATTTTATCAACTCCGAATGGATGAGAGGCAAAGTCGACTTCGGCGGAATTTGAACTCAGAACATAAAGACGGACGAAATGCTGCTAAGCATTTTGTCCGGCGTGCTAACGATTCTGACAGCTCACCGGCTGAGGAACTACGATAACAATCCACAGACAGAGCTTGTCACCCGGTTTAACACCAACTGGTACTTTGGGTGCTTTAGCGGAGTCCACTCTGTTGCAAGCGTTCGCTCAAAATTCCCAGCTCAAGGATACCCTCCTAACCACCTCCCACAAGTCTGTAACGAGTCATGAGTATTGTTTTCCCTGCAGGCTAAAAGAAGAAAATGCATTTTGTAACTCTTTAGCAGATAGGTAGGTAGATATTACACCTACCTACCTACCTAGCTATCTACCTACTTCCTACCAACCGGCCGACCTACCTACTTATCTCTGTCTATATAAAATAACTTATGTGTGTGTATACATATATATATATATATGGATATATATGTGTGTATGACTATTGAAAAGGTTGCAAGACGCAACGAAAATTTTAGGAAAATAAGAATAAGAGATAAGTGAAAATTTTACCGGTGAGTGTGTTAAATTATAAGGCACCAAAAGAAAATGACTCTCCCCA
>NC_068982.1:155037441-155044927 GCF_001194135.2 Octopus bimaculoides | reverse complement strand
AAAATACCTAAAGCTCCACGAGGCTCCGGCAGGGGATGGTGGCGAACCCTGCTGTACTCTTTCACCACAACTTTCTCTCACTCTTACTTCCTGATTCTCTTGTGCCTGTATTTCAAAGGGCCAGCCTTGTCACACTGTGTCACGCTGAATATCCCCGAAAACCCCTGTTAAGGGTACACGTGTCTGTGGAGTGCTCAGCCACTTGCACGTTAATTTCACGAGCAGGCTGTTCCGTTGATCGGATCAACTGGAACCCTCGACGTCGTTAGCGACGGAATGCCAACAATAACAACATATATATATATGTGTGTGTGTGTGTGTGTGTGTGTGCGCGTGTGTGTGTGCGCGCGTGTGTGTGTCTATGTATGTATGCATACATACACACAACATATGTACGTAAGTATGTATGTACGTACGTATACACATACACACACACACATTCACAAGTTTGATTATTTTCTCGTGCTCAACGCACGTGTACTGATACATGCACACAGTACGCACGCACGCACGCACACAACACACGCACACACAATGTTAGGCACAGAGGCTTTGGGAGAATTCTTCATCGAGGTCACGACAACACTCTTCCTTCAACACCACAAAAATACAGGATAAAAACCACCTTTCAAGCAAGCCCATCTATAATTAAACCCTATCTAGACATCTACGACATGCAACTAAAATGCTAGTATCTGGTGATTACTTGTAGTGATCTTATACGCTGAACATTGCCAAAATTATATCTCAAAACTAGGTTTCTCCTTTGTGGCTAAAGCACTTCAATTCATTTCCAAACTGATATACATTCGGCTTGATTCAATGTAAATCTTGTAAATTGGCTAAACACTGGTAATTCAAACAGCACACTAACTGTATATAACCGTTAGCTGTTACAACGAACTCATGCCACAAATTTACTGGTAGACGGACAATGAGGAATCAACGAGGACACTGTTTAGCGAGCACTTAACCTGCAAGAAATACCAGCCATATCTGCCTCCAATCACAATCTACCACTTTAAAAAAAAGGACATTTTATTTAATGTTATTCGAATAACACCTAGCTGGCACGTGTCGTCAGTTATTACTCAGGGTAGGTAGTTGGTGACCATTTAGTAAAACACTGAAAAAAATTAGCGAAATACAGGCACGCGACTGAGTTGAAGACAGATTTACTTCTGCCTTTATAGCCCGTAAAGAAAACGTTGTAGGAGTGTACGCAGCACGTGTACTGCAGCATTACTACGCGTAACTTAAATACTGAGATTGAAAGGCAGGGGCGAATTATGCCTACCTTTGTTGTTGTTGGCACTCCGTCGCTTACGACGTCGAGGGTTCCAGTTGATCCGACCAACGGAACAGCCTGCTCGTAAAAATAACGTGCAAGTGGCTGAGCACTCCACAGACACGTGTCCCCTTAACGTAGTTCTCGGGAATATTCAGCGTGACACAGTGTGACAAGGCTGACCCTTTGAATTACAGGCACAACAGAAACAGGAAGTAAGAGTGAAAGAAAGTTGTGGTGAAAGAGTACAACAGGGTTCGTCACCATCCCCTGCCGGAGCCTCGTGGAACTTTAGGTGTTTTCGCTCAATAAACACTTACAACGCCAGGTCTGGGAATCGAAACCGCGATCCTATGACCGCGAGTCCGCTGCCCTAACCATTGGGCCATTGCGCCTCCACTATGCCCAACTAATCTACAAAAAAAAAAAAACATTTTGTATTTTAAGCATAGTAATCAGAGTAACCTTCATAATGTTACTGAATTAGGTGCATATTTTACCATAAAAGGAGAATGTTGCTATCGATCTATTTTATTCAAGGTAGGCACTGCCTACTTGGCGGCGCGTCTGTGATACCTAGCATCAAATATGTAGTATTGTCCTTATGTTAGAAACAAATTTGCTACTTGAGAAATTAGTAAATAGAATTATCATAAAATAAAAAAAAGAAAATATTACGAATTTTCGTGGGTGTTCACTAACATTTACAAAACATGCGCATCTACATCTAGAAATCCAATGAATCTTTTCCTCTTCTGGGATTCTGTTTATTTGAATCTATAAAATTACTACCACAATACTACCAGCCGTGAAGGAAATAGACATTAGATAGATTAAATAAGATAGTAGATGTATTACAAGATCTTTGACTTGACCACACAATATCTAACTCAATCAGCTAACATTAATTACCTTCTCAAAGCAACAGAAATGTATTATCAAATAGTAAGTAATAACAATATTGATAATGATGTTTATAACAAAAACAACAGCAATGACGATAATGATGACGGGAATGATTATGATGATAATAATGAAGATCATGATTTATTGTTGTTGCTGTCGTTGTTGTTGCTGATATTTGATTCATCGTCTAGTTTCTGATTACAACAAGACTCTATAGAGAGATTTTCGACAGGAAGGCAATTCTGTGTAAATATTGTTTTGGGAGAATGGAACTGAAATCTGAGCTTTTGACGGTCAGTAAATTTAGTTTCCGCCATGTTGTTAGAAATGTCAAGCAACGGTAGCTGTCATTGAAGGATAATTCAATTAAGGTGATAGGGTTAGCCCACTTTTGAGGAAGAATTAGCGCCGAATTACACTGGCAGTGTGTACAATGACGATCTATTGATATATATAGTTTGTGTGATCGAATTCATCGACTTACACCGCAATCATTCGTTGCTTTATCCAATGAGGTGGGCGATAAAACGAAGGAAGAAATAGTTACTTAGTTAAATCATTTGTTAACGGTCAAAGAGAGAGAGTCTCCGAGTTAACGAACATGGACTAGAAATAAGAGCCAAATCACCCTCCGATCATAAACAATAGAAGGACACTTTAGTTAATGTAGTTCTAGATACACTATGCATGAAAAAAAAAAATAGTGGGATGATAGTGGTTGGAACAAATTTGATTGTAGGTTTGGTGTATTGGAGTTGAATAGCAGTTAAGAAACAACAACAACAGTTACTACAACAGTCAGGCAATGAGAGTGCCTTAACAAGGTCAGTCAACCTGCAAGAGATATCGACTAAATCTACCTCTTACGTCTTACTGTCTAACAAAGAAGTAAGCACAGATTGATTAACATAGTTCTAGATATTCTATGGCTGAAAAATGAACAAAAAAAAAAAAAAAAAAAAAAAAAAAAAAAAAAAAAAGCGGGTTGCTTATGGCTAAAACATCTTTTGTCGGGTTTGTTGGATCAGCATCAACAGTGACCTGAAGCTAAGCAACAATAGTCTACTACTCCTACAACTACTACTACTACTACTACTACTACTACTACTACTACTACTACGACCCTCTTTTTGTTGTTTCTACCTTTCCAGCTCCGTGTTCGATATTGTTTATTTACGGATAAGCTAAGACATATTGGATCTAGTTTTTTTCATTCGCAAAATATGCATTTTTTAAAAAGAAGTAAACAATCTGAAAATCGGCTATAATAATGTAGTCTTCCAGTCTCATTGCTATGAAAATATGATGTTGTGGAGAAAAAAATTGGAGGTAAAAATTACAGAAGTTTAAAAATCAGAAAACTCTCTATTTTTAGCCAATAGCGAGACAAAAATTTTCTGCGTTTAGCCGAACGGTGTCATCTTCAAGGTTGTACCCTGTAAAATTTATAGTTTAGTGTCTGTGACATGACCTGTTCATTGTAGGTTTCTAAATAAACAAAAATACCTAATAAAATCAACATGTATCATCTTACTGTTTCTTTTGTCTCTTCATTGATCCTTTGTTTTTATTATTAAAAAAAAAAAAATTTATATCAATATATTTGTCTGCATGTGTTTACTTTATGCGTATTTCAGTATTATGTATACCTGTCATGTATTTGTGTACATCATTAATATATAAGTGCATGTGGATGTATGTATTCATATGTAAGTTTATATGTACATTTATGCATTCATGTGTATGTGTGTGTGTGTGTGTGTGTATGTGTGTCTCCAAAACTCCAAAGTTGAGTAACGTTTTCATGCTCGGATTTGTAAACTACGATAAGAATAACATATATGAAATGAACAATATGTAAAAATACTAACACAGAAAAAGCACAGAAAAATACTAAAACACAGAAGCACAGAAAAATATATAATATACTGACACAGAAAAATTAAGACAAAACACGCGGGTGAAAAGAATCTTGTGGTGTGAAGAATCAAGTGTGAAAAATCAATATAGAACGACGTGTGTCACAGACAACAATGAAGTGAACCACGAAGTCGCAGACAACAGTGAAGTGAACCACAACACAGCGTGCAGTTGTCATGGTAATAAACTGCTAATGCCACGCTGTCTGCTATTTGGCTAAAATTACCCAAATTTCCCAGCTTTAATTCCAAATAAGATCAGATTCTTTAATTTACGCGATGAAGTAATTGGTTGATCGTAATCAAAATTCAGAGTTGCATCGATACCCTAAAATTGAAAGCAATCTGAGCAAAATTAAAGGAGACTCATTTTGCGAATGAGAAAGACTAGATCCGACATATCTTTAGGTTGTATTATACTTTATTCGACTTCAAATTTTGGCTCAAGGCCAGCAATTTCGAGAGAAGGAATAGGTCGATTACATCGATCTTGGTACTCTTCAATTCAATTGGTACTCTTATTTTATCGACACGGAATGGATGAAAGGCAAAGTTGACCTCGACGGAATTTGAACTCAGAATGTAAAGATGGACGAAATGCTGCTGAGCATTTTGTCCGGCGTACTAACTATTCTGCCAGTTCGCCACCCGATGAACTACAATAACAATCCACAGAGAAAGCTTGTCACCCGGTTTAACACCAACTGGTACTTTGGGTGCTTTAGCGGAGTCCACTCTGTTGCAAGCATTTTCCCAAGATTTCCAGCTCAAGGATATCCTCATACCCACCCCATTAATATTTTTCAGTTTGCACCATAGTTGGTCAATTCTTTTTATTATTTATATTTTTCTTGTAATTTGATTTTTGAAACCCTTATCAAGAATTGATCGTATCTACAAAAAATAAGGAAGTAAAAGAATAAAATGATGCATTTGTTTCAAAATTGTCATATGAATAATGATGACAACCAAAGAAGCAGTGAATCATAATCTTTGATGCTGATGTCATTGTTTTTCCTAAGGTCGAGTAAACATATGCTCAAAAACTGTTACCACTCCGTCTCTTTTCTGGACACATGTCTATCTAGATTTACATCATTCAATGAAGCTTTCATCTTTTTCAAACGGTAGGGTATGCTGTGATGGAGATTTTGGTTGATATTTGATTGATATCATACATAATTCATCGTTGCCTTGTTGACATCTCTGATAATTTATAATGGCGAATCCACATATTACCAAAACGGAATCACAAATACAATGTTTCCTCTAGAGGGTTAGAAACTACTTCACTTCGGATCAGTTGCTAACTCACTAAATTGAAGTAAGATTTACGTTGGAAAGCTACTCACATCCATGAGACAATGTTTCTGTTACATATGAAAGCATCGTATGACACGCTAAATAATATTAGATACTTTAAACTCCAATTTGAGACACAAAAGAACAGCAAGCCCACTAACAGAATACTTAACCCTTTATCACTCAAATTATTCTGTCAAATATAATGCTTATTTATTCACATTGCTTTGAATTAATCATGTATCATCTTGCAGCTTTGAGATTTTCATGACGTGATTGCTTATTTTTAGAAGGACATTGCAGGGTAGGTATGAGAGGTTGCATCTGGTTGGCTTGAACATAAAACAGGTAGAATATTTAAACTGGATATGTCTGGTTTGAATGCTTAAGGGTTGATGTGCACAATGTATTTGTATATTTCTCCGTTCAAATTCAGCCAAGTTCAATTTCTTTTGGAATCGGTAAAAAAACATCTCAAGTACTGGGATCAGTATAATCGACTATATCCACCCAACAAACCAAATACCTATTACTTAACAAGCGACAGTGACTTGTTAGCGATTATACTACAGAGCACTTGTTATTTCCTCTTCTTGAATTCTCATTAATCCCCCGGCGCGCTCCGAGTGCATAGAGCTCTTCTGAACTCACGTCACATACTTTAGATGTGTGACTTCATTGGAATTTCATTAGTTAGCAGTCTGACACACCATGTGTGAATAATTATTTCTGCTAATAGGCACAAGGCCTGAAATTTTTTTAGGAGATGGCGAAAGTCGATTACATCAATCCCAGTACTTGACTGGTACTTATTTTATCGACCCCGAAATGATGAAAAGTAAAGTTGACCTCAGCAGAATCAGAACTCAGAATGCAAAGATGGACGAAATTCTGCAAAGCATTTTGTACGGTGCTAACAATTCTGCCACCTCGCCGCCTTACTATAGCTGAATAATAAGACACGATTATTGTGATTGGGATGCTCTTGATCATAGCTGTGCTCAGTCAGAGCTGATATCAGACCCAACCAACAACATCCGCATTGAGCATTCGAATACGAGTAAGCACATTTACACAAGAAAAAATGAGAGACTCTACGTGGTCTTGAACTGCTATTAATAACTATCACACTGTCACCTCAAATCACACTGTGTCATCAAAAAGTACATAAACATTGAAATAAACATTATATAATGTAGTTCTTTAAAAATAGCTTTGATCACAAGTCTCTTGAGTAAGAGCAGAGCTGGGACCACCACCACCACCATCACAACAACAACAACAACAATAATCCTTTCTACAATAGGCACAAGGCCTGAAATTTGGGGGAGAGGACAGTCGATAACATCAAACCCAGTATTTTACTGGTACTTAACTTATCGACCCCGAAATGATGAAAGGCAAAGTAGACCTCGGTGGAATATGAACTCAGAACATAAAGACGGACGAAACGCCACTAAGCATTTTGTTCGGTGTGCTAACGATTCTGCCAGCTCGCCATTTTACGACACTACATTAATAATTTGTTTATTGATTCTGAAAGACGAAACTACTTCAGCGGAATTTCAACTCAGAGCACACGGACCCAGAACCAAATCCATAAGATATTATCACCCAACGCTCTAACGATTTTGCCAGTTCATTGCTTTATTTAATATATATATAGATATAAAGGAAATGTAATGATTTTGATTATATGAATCACAACAATAGGGCGGGAGGAAATACCCCTGAGTTGTGTTCTATATTTTAAACACAAATACGGTAGGGATTCGTTGTTGTTGGCACTCCGTCGCTTACGACGTCGAGGGTTCCAGCTGACCCGATCAACGGAACAGCCTGCTCGTAAAAATAACGTGCAAGTGGCTGAGCACTCCACAGACACGTGTACCCTTAACGTAGTTCTCGGGGACATTCAGCGTGACACAGTGTGACAAGGCCGACCCTTTGAATTACAGGCACAACAGAAACAGGAAGAAAGAGTGAGAGAAAGTTGTGGTAAAAGAGGACAGCAGCGTTCGCCACCATCCCCTGCCGGTGCCTCGTGGAGCTTTAGGTGTTTTCGCTCAAT
>NC_068982.1:155035823-155036820 GCF_001194135.2 Octopus bimaculoides | reverse complement strand
AATGGCCCAGTGGTTAGGGCAGTGGACTCGCGGTCACAGGATCGCGGTTTCGATTCCCAAACCGGGCGTTGTGTTTATTGAGCAAAAACACTTAAAGCTCCACGAGGCTCCGGCAGGGAATAGTGGCGAACCCTGCTGTATTCTTTCACCACAACTTTCTCTCACTTTTACTTCCGGTTTCTGTTGTGCCTGTAATTCGAAGGGTCAGCCTTGTCACACTGTGTCACGCTGAATATCCCCGAGAACTACGTTAAGGGTACACGTGTCTGTGGAGTGCTCAGCCATTTGCACGTTAATTTCACGAGCAGGCTGTTCCGTTGATCGGACCAACTGGAACCCTCGACGTCGTAAGCGACGGAATGCCAACAACATATATGGAAGGCGACGAGCTGGCAGAATCGCTAGCACACCAGGCAAAACGCTTAACGTTATTTCGTCTGTCTTTACGTTCTGAGTTCAAATTCTGCCGAAGTCGGCTTTGTCTTTCATCCTTTTGGATTTGTTAGAATAAATACCAATTGAACACACACACGTACACACACATGCGAACACATACGCGCGCATACACTTACGTATATAAATACATTCATACATACTACAGGCTCCTGAATAAGTTTTTGTCTACCGATTTCCTCTCACAAAGCACTGCTTAACTTGGGAGATATGGTGGTAGATGCTTGTTCAAAGTGCTGCGTAATGAATGCGCACCCGAAACCACGTAGTTGCGAAGTTCCTCCTTCAACACTTGATCTCAACTCCATTCACTTTTCAGACAGATAAAACTCTATAATATCTATCTATCTATCTATCTATCTATCTATCTATCTATCTATCTATCTATCTATCTATCTATCTATCTATCTATCTATCTATCTGTTTGTCTGTCTGTCTGTTTGTCTGTCTGTCAGGTAAGTAAACACAATATTCTATTCGTTATAATTGTGTAAAAAGTTCACTATGGAACTATATATTTTTTTCTGTAGATAGAAATCTATCT
>NC_068982.1:155032726-155035654 GCF_001194135.2 Octopus bimaculoides | reverse complement strand
ATATATATATATATATATATATATACACATTTTTAAAAAGCTTCAATTAAAACTTCATTATATTGCAAGTTTTATTCACCTGTTACAGAATTACACCACTTTTTTGAAGTAGCTACACCCCGTCATCAGTAACGTTGTTCTAAATATTGGTTTGAATTTTTAACACAAGGTCAGCAGTTTTGGGGCTGGAGCCAAATTGATTAAATCGACCCCCAGAATTTGAACGGCGGAATTTGAACTCAGAACGTAAGGACGGACAAAATGCCGCTAAACATTTCGCTCGGCTAACGATTCTGCCAGCTCACCGCCTTACCGGTGTTACTCTAAATGTTAGACTCTATATTTTTTAGGAGGCGAAGTTCAAATCATTGTGAGTAATGCGTTGGCTTAGTAACTGATAAACATTTCCATAATTATCCCTATGCTAGCTGGCAGAATCGTTACCACGTCGAACAAAATACTTAGCTGCAGTTCTTCCGGTTCTTTACTTTCTGAGTTCAAAAGCTACCGAGGAGTGCCTATTTAGCATGGGGGGACAATGTAATCGACTAGACCCTTCCCCCAAATTTCGGGCATTGTACCTATAGAAAAAGAATTATTTCTATGATAAAAGCGGCAAACAAGCAGAATCTTTAGTGTGCATCGGACATACGTTCTGAGTTTAAACTCTGCCGTGGTCGAATTTGCCTTTCATCTTTTCGAAGACATCAAAAATAAGTGTCAGTACTAGATCGATGTAATTGACTTTCTCCTCCCTTCGAAATTGCTACCTTGTGCTAAAATTAGAAAGGATTATTATTATTTCTACGATAGAATCTCCGTCAGTTTCGACGATGCCCATTCATTTGTTCGACCAACAGAAATCCTGTTTGTTAAATTGATGTGTAATTGGCTGAATATCCCACTAACCTGTGTACCGTTATCATTATTTTCAGGTCGTGTGATTATGATACAATATATGACAATGCTGGACCTTTGAATCACATGTAAAGTCCATTCGACAGACTCCCTAATTTTATTTGCAAGGCTTAGGGTGACCCAAGGCTATGATAAACGACACTTACTCAAAATGTCACGTAGTGTAATCGAACACAGAACCTCGTGATTGCACAGTGAACTTCGTAACTACTCAGTAATTTCTACGTCCAATAATTTCTATACAAATAGAGCGTGGAAAGCTGAATGTAGTCTGCACTTTCAGGTTTATACGAAAATACCTCGTTGCATATATTTACGTCCTTTTCATTTCTGGGTCAAATTCTGTCGACATTAGTTTTGTGTTCAATTTCTTCGGGATCGATATAATTGGCTGTATCCTCCTTTAAAATACATGGTCTTGTATCTATGTAAGCGTAACTGAAGTTGGTGACGATGGTCAGACAGCAAAGACTACTATAAATTTGGCCACTTTATCAAGATCCAGAACCTCTGTGCCCACAACTTCGAGTACTGGGCGATCGGAAAACTTGATCGCAGGCGACAAAGACGACGTAAAGTGATGACATCAAAGACTAAACAAAGAGGACCCCGACAGAGTATACAACGACAACACGAAATAGTAAAAATTGGCGAGGAGTAAGTAGTCGTGGTTCAGACCTACGATCCGCAATCATGAAGTTGGGAATATTCGTTCGTCCGTTCGTTCATTCATTCCTTCTTTCCTTCGTTCTTTCTTCCTTCCTTCAATCATTTTTCCATTCATGCACCTCTGAAAGAATTCACTATTACTTCTATATAATGCCGGTGAGCATATTAGAAATTATTATTGCTTCTATATAACAACCTGCACTATGTTGTGTTAAGTTATTTCTCTTGTATAACTATTTATATATTGATGATATTAAAAGGGAATTGGTCGCTCAGATAAACCCAATAATGACTAGCTGACATTTTTGTCATACATCATTGAATACTAACTATCAGCTTGTTGGTAAACGCCATTATAGATGAGAATATTTTTGATGCTTAGAGGCTACACGCTGCAATATTTGTTGAAGTGGATTTTAGGAAAGAAAAAGCTTTGGTTAACAAATTTACTGGGCAATCATGTGGCCTTCGGTTCCATCCCACCACGTAGCACTCCTACTATAGTATTTAGGTCAAAAGTGACTTGTTAATGGAATTTGGTAGGCAGAAATTGTAGAGCAGCCCGTGGCATACATGCACATACATACGTACATAAATACATACATACATACAGGATGGCCGTCCACTCGTGACCGAGGAATACCATTGCTGACCTTCAGGAACATTGTGCACTCTAGGACTAACTTATATTTTGCATTCGCGGCTCCGTTGGTGGCTAATGAGCCCTGCTCTTGACAAGCATACACGACTGCAAACATTGCACACCAAGCTTTCCCCATTCCCTACACCAGCAGTGCGCTTTCGAGCAGCACGCTTAAGTTCTTCATGCTGAATACGTGTTCTCTCTAAAGTGTCAACTCCCTCCTTAACCTGCTTCCTCCATCTGTGGCGATGACAGGCGTTGTTTTCCCAGTCAGTCTCCTGCGTATCACAGGACTTTAACGAGGACTTGACACAGTCCTTAAATCGCAGCCTTGGTTTCTGCATGGGTCTCTTTCCATTCACAAGTTCCCCATATAACATCTGCTTAGGGATCTTGCTATCCTTCATTCTAATAAGGTGTCCGGTCCAACCTAACTGGTATTTGCATACTTACATACATACAGACAGACAGGCATACACACATGCATGCATACATACATACATACATACGTACGTACATACGTACGTACGTACGTAAATACATACACGTACACACGTATTCATTTATTCATGTATATTTATTTGTCTATATATCAATCTATTTGTTTGTCTAGTTATTTATTAATATATACGGCCTCTGTGTGTGTGTGTGTGTGTGTGTGTGTGTGTGTGTGTGTGTGTGTGTGTGTGTGTGTGTGT
>NC_068982.1:155027106-155032406 GCF_001194135.2 Octopus bimaculoides | reverse complement strand
TAGCAGTATTAAACTGAAATTATTGAGGAAGTAAATTAAAAACTTGTTTATCTATCTATCTATCTATCTATCTATCTATCTATCTATCTATCTATCTGTCTGTCTGTCTACCTATCTCCCTATCGGCCTGCCTGTCTCTTTGAAGGTCTATCTATCTATCTATCTATCTATCTATCTATCTATCTATCTATCTATCTATCAAATGGGCGAGACCCGTTCTCTACTCGGGTGAAGGCATAGAACGCAACCCCCAATATTAGCAGCGGAGCCCGACAGCATATGCTGGTTTACCCCCGCCGCATCATGCTGATTTCGTACCCCTTTGAGCAACATCAAAATTCACTCATCCGTCCACAAACACTTCCTAAGCTTTCTTATCATTTATAAACTCGCTTACCTCTCTCGCTCCAACACCTCTAACCACCAAAGCTTTCCCAGCTCCATCCATCCACACAAACCGAGGTCTGCCTCTGGTTCTGCTGCGTACCACTTCAGCCTTTATCACCCACCTTCCCATCCGCTCCACATCCATCCTCTCCATGTGGCCAAACCAACTCAATATTCGTTTATCCCTTTGGTTGTTAGTTTTTCTCTCATTTCTGTTCGTCTTTGCACCTCCTCATTTCTCATCCTGTTCATCCGTGTCACACCAACCATAGCCCTCAGAAATCTCATCTGAAACACAATTAATTTTAAAATACAGGTACAACACCGACTTTCCAGACACTGGTCCTGAACCTCTTATAATCCGCACTAATTTACGAGCAGAAACTTCAAATTCCAGCAGCCACAAGACTAGTTTACTAGGGCTTTGCACTGTACAGTATTTAATAAACCTATTTCATTTATACTAATGTACAGGTACCTGCATTTCATTTAATTGCTCAAGTAAATCAAATATTTGTTGAAGTTAGCGTGTTGACCAACGTGACCGACTCTGGTTCGGAAAAATCAGTAACTCTGGAAAAGCTTTCAAAGTAAAGGTTCCGAAAATTGATGTTGAATCTATATAAATGTTAGAATTTCATTAATTTTTTTGTTATTGCTTGGGGGGTGTGGTGAAGGCGCATGGTTCAGTGGTTAGAGTGTCGGGCTCACAATCATGAGGTTGTGGGTTCGATTCCTTGACTAGCTATGTGTTGTGTTTTTGAGCAAGACACTTCATTTCATGTTGCTCCATTTCACTTAGCTCTAGAAATGAGCCGCTACGTCACTGGTGCTAAGTTTTTGTCTTTCCCTTGGATAACATCGGTAGCGTGGAGAGGGGAGGCTGGTATGCATGGGCGACTGCTGGTCTTCCATAAACAACCTTGCTCGGCTTTGTGCCTCGGAGAGGAACCTTCTAGGTGCAATCCCATGGTCATCGATGACTGAAAGGGGTCTTTAGACTGTTTGGGGCGTGTAGTGGAACCGAATCTACAATTTGCTTCCCAATTTTTGTTCAAATTCCGCCGCAGTTGGCTTTGCCTTTCATCCTTTCAGGGTCGATAAAATAAGTACCAGTCGAGTACTGGGGTCTTTGTAATCGACTTACGCCCTCCCCAGAAGCTATTATTATCAGTGGATCGAATTGTCAAACGGCACAAATTACAAAATTTCGGATACTGGTTATTGTTTTTCAAATAAATCTAGAAAATCTTTGTGGCAAAACAGTGTCACAATTTTCCTTAGTCATCCCATCTATTATTTCAACACACTCACGCATTAATGACAACTCACTGCACATACAACAAACTAATTAAATATATGCGAGTATAAATTCTACCAAGAGGATTCGATGAAATCCTAAACTACACAAACAAAAGAACTAAATTAATAAAAATTGGACACAACACCCCAATACCACATGGAAAAGAAATACAAAAAATATCAGACAACTAAACTAACGAAAGGAATGTCTCAGTGGTAAACAAATCGATTTGTAAAAACACATCTGTGGTCACACCACACAACAAGACATCACCGGAAACGATTTGCTGGAATTAACCATGGAAATCATACAAAAAGCGAAATCACAAAACAACATAAAGGCTTTTCCTATTTAGATCATAGACAAACGACATTTCTTCCAATGCACACAAGAGAAACATTTTAAGTAATGAGAACAGACACTACATCATAAGTTCAGCTTTAAAAAAAGTGAGTCATATTTTACGACTGTAAAATGTATTCTATTCATTCAACCATTACCAGATATCAAGATATGACAACAAGCGAGGAATAGAATAATTAAGAACCTGATTTTATTGGTTTATATATGCACTACGTTTCAGCAGTAGGTTATACAAGCACTTTCAGTGAATGGAGTATGCAAATGGTTTCGGGTCTTCTTTCTGTGGTTTCTACTACCTCCTCGAAAGGCTATCCGATTAAGCAGCAAAACTTCGTTACGTTCTGAGTTCAAATTCCGCCGAGGTCGACTTTGCATTTCATCCTTTCGGGGTCGATAAATTAAGCACAAGTTGCGTACTGGGATCGATCTAATCGACTGTCCCCCCACCTCCCCCAAAATTTCAGGCTTTGTGCCTATAGTAGAAAGGATTATTTCTCTTTATCACAAGTTTTGTTGGAGCTCCTGGAGTCTTACATACGTAACAGGCTTGTTACCTACAGCCTACGCTGCCATGCTTTCCATTCTTTTCAGCTACCTAATACTTTCCTGATTGTTCTGGCCGTGCCAAAGCGGCAGACCTTTTGTAACAGTTCTACTGGGAACTCTATTCCAATTTCTTTTATATTCCCCTTGGTGCCTTCTGATACTGTTCCCAAGGATCCAACAATAAATGGCACTTTCTTCACCTTCATTTTCCATAACTAGTTTACTTCGTATTTAAGAGGGTTGTATTTATCTATTTTTTTCGCCTTCCCTCTTGACTATTCGTAGGTGAAAGGGGCATGCAACATCAATCATATAGCATATGTGGTGCCTCTTGTCCACCACCACTAGATCCGGTCTGTTATGCTGTAGCACCTGATCTGTTTGGATTGGGAACTCCCAGAGGACATTTCTAGTCACTTTCTGCGGTTTGTGCTCATACTACGTCTTGCCTCTCTCTAGCTCTCACTTTTCGCACAGTTTTCAATGTAGCACTTTCGCTACTTGATCATGTCACTACAACTTGTAGTGGTTTTGGGCAAGTCTAGGGCATTCGTTTATGATATGGGCAGTGGTTTCATCCACTCTATTGCAGATGCGGCACAACGGAGACACTTGCTAATTCGTAAGGTTGAAACTCCAGTTTGTGGCCAAAGCTTGGTCTTGCGCTGCCAGTATAGTGCTCTCGGTCTCTTTTTTAGCGTTCCTTTCTTCAGCGAATCCCATCTATTTTATCCAGCAACTTCTGTTGTGGCTGCATGGAATTGATTATGTAGTCCATTCTTGCGTAATTCTTCTTCATGTCTTTTTTGCACTCTTCCTTTCTTTTTTCTTTTTTTTCTCTGCTTTCAATACTCCTTCGTTCCTTGTCATTAACAAGGTTTCCTTACTTTGGGTTAGGTATCTCATTAAGCTTTCGAATTCGATATGCACGTATTCTTCCACACTTATCAGTCCTCTTCCTTCATTTGCTCTCTTCATGTATAGGCGATCAGTGTCCACACGTGGAAGATGGGCACCATCATTAAAAGCTTTCTTGACTTCTTGTCCATCTCCTTTAGTTCCTCCTCTATCCACTTCAGGATTCTAGCGCCATACCGAACTACTGCGACTGCGCGCGAGTTTATTGCTTAAATTATGTTCTTGGCATTTAGCTTTGAAGCCAATATTTTTCTCACTCGCCGCAAGTACTCTCTTTTTGTCGTTTCCTTCATGTCATTGTGTTTGATTCCATCTGCCTCAAGTATTCCCAGGTATTTATAGCTGAATTGAGGATGAATTGCCTTCATCATTTCACCACTTGGCAACCATATGCCTTCTGTTCTACCTTCTATTACTCTGTCAGTCTGGTGTTACTTGGTCGGCATTTAACAAGGTGTTGAGTTGTGCAGCTATTCGTGCATGACATTCACCAAATCTTTTGATCCAGTAACCTTGAACTCCATCGGGTCCCGGGGCCTCCCAATTGCCCATTTTTTTGCTGATTTCCTTCACTTCCCTAACTGAAATGACTAGTTCTGCCTGTTTTGGACAGACTACTGTTTGTTTCAGTTCTTGCAACCATTCAGTATCCTTCTTGTGCTCCTTGTCTTTGCTCCAGATGTCACTCCAAAACCTTTGACTTTCAATGTTATCTGGTATCAACTTTTCATCTGTACACTCTCCATTTATTTCTTTGTCGAATCTCTTCAGATCTACTATGAATATAACCTATTCTGCTGGTATTCTTTCATTCTTTGATCGTATCTTACCATCTTTGCTTTCTTTGCAACGAGGCACTGTTTTAGTCCCTCCGTTACCACTTTCGGGCATTCTTCTTCTTCTTCTTCTTCTTCTTCTTCTTCTTCTTCTTCTTCTTCTTCTTCTTCTTCTTCTTCTTCTTCTTCTTCTTCTTCTTCTTATTATTATTATTATTATTATTATTATTATTATTATTATTATTATTATATTAAAATTCACAGCTTATATTGCTGGGTATGATGGAACGTGTCAGCTGTCCACAGCCATCAGACTAAGGTGACACTTGTTTACTGGTCATACTTCAAGAACCCCGCGAAGAATTCTTGGAGTTCCAAGCAATGCTGTTTTTGTAGGTATTATACCTTCACACTTGCATCGATCTTTTTCAGCCATGTTGATAGTTGAGTGCTGGTACTTCCAAGTGCACCAATTACTATTGGTATCACGTCTACTCTTTTCAATGACCACAACCTTCATATTTCCCACATATATTATCATTATTATTATTATTATTTGATATTATATTATGCTAATTCGACCTGAGAATTATGTTAAAGATGTACATACATATCTGTGGAATATTAATCACTTACACGTCAATTTCGGGAGTAGAAATATTGTTGCTGGAACAGTTGAAAGCTCATTGTCGATACCGACGTAGAATCCACTACATATAGAAAATAACGAGCCGTAAAGCGATCCCTTACGTAGCAGCTTGACGTTCTAAGAATAACAGCCTTATCTTCTTCAAATTACACCTCGGCCTTCTTTTAAAAAGAAAAGAACATATTTGCTCATGTGGTTCTGGATATAGAACATCTGAAATAAAAAATGAAATGGTCATGGTTGAAATGTCTTTATCATACGAGGTCTACTTCACCACCACCACCATCACCACCTGCTCCACCACCACCTGCTGCACCACCACCTGCAACACCACCACCTGCACCACCACCACCTGCAC
>NC_068982.1:155023137-155026647 GCF_001194135.2 Octopus bimaculoides | reverse complement strand
CCTGCACCACCACCTGCACTACCACCACCACCTGCACCACCACCTGCACCACCACCACCACCACCACCTGCACCAAGAACAAGAAGAATTGGCAAGCGTAAAGAACCGTCCACGCCATAATATCATTGCTTCATTTGGTCAAAACAGTGTTATTGGATGTAAATACTTTCTAATAAATACTGATTGTACATCACCTCCAGCTTCTGTTCCTCTCTACATCATATACGACTTCCCTCTGCAGATTGGATAACTAAATGAATATGACAATATGGTCGTGCTGTCAATTCCCATTCGAAACGAGCTCACTTCACTTACGCTGCTAATGACTTTTATCAAAGTAACTATTGTACAAAGATCATACAATCACATTCTCTTCTCCCCATAAACCTGGATGACTCTTGGAATAAATACAGCAATTGTGCCAAGTCAAAGGACATTAATGTTAATGATATATTCTTATATTGGTAAAATGCCACATATTACGGGGGAGGGTGTTGTGTAGTTTAAATCGATAATTCCAGTACAATTCAGAAAAAATAACAAAAACACGATCTGCTAGAAATAGAAGCTAAACTCCTTCAAGTCCCACTATACCGTTTGAATAAAAGAAAGGGCATTAATTTATGTATCACTCCTAAACATATGGGATGACCATGGCTGGAATGGAAATATATAGCAGTTGTACCTCTCTAAGTGACACTAAAGCCAAAAACTGAAAGGGAGGGTAAACAATTCAATGAATCATTATCATTTCTTAAGGGCATGAACTGCTAGAAATAAAGGACATACCACCACCACCACCACCACCACCTCTACTACTACTACTACTACTACTACTACTACTACTACTACAAGACATCAGTAATGGCAATAGTTTATAAAACAGTCACAAGACAACACAATTGGCAAAAGACCAAAGAGACATCTACTGTGGATTCAATCGATAGAGGCAGTACTTCATTGGTACTCCCAGGACTGAAAGGAAAAGTCGACATTGTAAAGTTTGAAGATCGGAATTAAATACTGGAGGTTGCCTTATCGATTTTGCTATCCCACCACCAACCCAAACGGCGTCTTGCTTAATTTAGACTGATACCTCTTTGAAGGCCATTTCAAGGCAAGTGATCACCCAAAAGTTTAACAATAGGAGATACAAGTATCTATTAATGTTGTTGTATAACTAACTCTAGATCAATGCTGACTGAAAAGAACTATGGTTATAGGCGTTCCAGCCATGATCATCCTGTCTTTTTGTTTAGCATTCTCTACCTAGGACTACCTCATGTAATGTATCTCTTCCTTTTCAAGAGGGTATAGTGATAATCTGTGGAGGTGCAATGGCTCAGTGGTTAGGGCGGCGGACTCGAGGTCATAGGATCGCGGTTTCGATTCCCAGACCGGGCGTTGTGAGTGTTTATTGAGCGAAAACATCTAAAGCTCCACGAGGCTCCGGCAGTGGATAGTGGCGAACCCTGTTGTACTCTTTCACCACAACTTTCTCTCACTCATACTTCCTGTTTCTGTTGTGTCCGTATTTCAAAGGGTCAGCCTTGTCACACTGTGTCACGCTGAATATCCCCGAGAACTACGTTAAGGGTACACGTGTCTGTGGAGTGCTCAGCCACTTGCACGTTAATTTCACGAGCAGGCTGTTCCGTTGATCGGATCAACTGGAACCCTCGACGTCGTAAGCAACGGAGTGTCAACAAGTGATAATCTAAGGGAGATGTGGCTGCTATTTCATTTATTGGTAAAATGTTACATATTACGAAGGAGAGTGTGGTGTGGGTTTTCTAGCTGTTCGAGCAATTTTGTAGTTGCCCCTTCGTTGCTTCCTGATGGAAATCTTTAAATTTGTAATGAAAGGATCAACAGAATGAATGGCATTCACACGCGCTTCTGAAAGATAACAAGGAAAATGTTCCAATAAACAAAAGCTATCAAGTATTTTAGTATATCAGTCAAAAACTAACCAATCGATCATGAAAAATCAACAAATCAATAACTAACATAACACTGTAAATTAGCTTTTTTTTCTGTTAACGTTTTCAATCATTGGACTGCGATAACACTGGGGCACTACTTTCAGTGTTTGATGCCCACCACACATTAAAGTCACTACATGTAAATAATGAAGTTCCAGTAGAAATAATAATGATACTGCATATCATCACCCATGCTTTGGTAAGGTATACAATTACCATATCACTTGTAAAGTAAATATGGTGTTAAAGTCAACCCTTCTTAAGAAGCAGAATCTACCTGGAAGACTCATTTTCTCTTCTACTCTTCTGCATAATTCTGACTCTTGTTTCAAATTTGCTAGATGAAACTATGAATAGTTATTAAAGCAAAAGACATATTATAAATAATTTCTTTTATATGTATGACTTAAAACAATTTTAAAGTGACAATATTCGTCTGGCCAATTCAACCGTGATATTAAAAAAAAAAAAAAAATTATGGGGATGAAAATTATAGGACAAAGGAGCCCAAATAGTTAATGAATTAAAATTGAAAAGATCTTTCCGTGAAGTACAGAAAGTATAACGAGGCAACCTACGCAAACACGGCCATTACAAACTTAGTGAAATCAGATACGAACATTAATATAACCTGGATAAATGAAATGATATAAACAGTTACCACTGTGTTAGCGAAGGAAATGGCTTCTCTTTCAGATCTAGCCCAGAAAACATCATGGAAAATAAACGTACACAATAAATAAAATAAATAATTTCTCAATTCTTTATGAGAAAAATGTTACCGAAATGAAAAAACGCTTGGAAATGAGATTGTCGCTAGGAATCTTTTGTAATGAAAGAGACAATGAATTATTTGAACAAAACAAACATTTCGATACCAAACCAAAACACTTAGATCAAGAACTAGCTCACAATTTAGTTTTGCAGAACCAACAGAATGATAAGTAGAAGATTGCTGGGTCGGTGTGTGGACATTGTAGGAATCCCCATGTGGACGAGATTGTTACAAAAAACAAAAAACAAAACAAAAACGTAACAGTTGAGTAATTGTGAGAAACCATATCAACTTAAGAGATAACCCAGGTACTACAGTAACCTTTCCATCTAAACTGGAAGGTACCAGGAAAAGATATAATCCCAAAGTTTTAGTTGAAATATAAAGTCATCCCATAAGTTCTATCCGATTTTACCTTTTTTAAAATTGAATGAAATTTAATAGTATTTTAGAATGTCTAATGGAATTAAAAATTATTTTTATGAATTTGAGTATATTTAAACTAATTAAATATTATTTTACAGAATAATAGAATTAAAATTACTTTGATTAAAACCCTTTCTAACATGGAAATATCCAAAGAGCATTTGAGGCACATAATGCTTTATGAGTACGAAAAAGGAAACTCTGCAGCCAAAGCGACTCGAAACATACACTCAGTTTATGGGAAAGAATGCTTGAATGAAAGAACTTGCAGAAGATGGTTTGCAAAATTCAGAAGTGGAGATTTCAGCCTTGAAGATGAAGATC
>NC_068982.1:155021223-155022896 GCF_001194135.2 Octopus bimaculoides | reverse complement strand
AATGATTTTCTAATATTTGAAAATTTGCGTGAAACGCTAAATAATATTATTAGTAGAAAACTACATCTGAATAACCAATGCTGCTTTTGTTTCTACCTGAAGCAATAGGTAAATAGCATATACAGAGTGGCCCAAAAGTAGGTTTACAGTTATCACGTAGGCTCTTTAAATTTCTTTTAAAACGTTTTATTACATTCAAATTTCTATCTCACAATCATATTGTTTATGCACATCTTAAGCAGACAATGTTTAATCTCTTAGATGCTCAAAATGTCCTCCTTCAACATTGCAACATTCTACAAACCTCTTCAGAACACTCCGACACAGTGCAGCACAAATTTCGATCTCCATCAATTTCAGTGAATGCGTCAGAAATGTAAACTTAATTCATTTACTGTTTTGGCATCCTTCTCATAAACCTTGTTCTTTACAACCTTCCCCCCCCCCCCAAAAAGAAGAAATCCACTGGTGTCAGGTCAGGTGAACGTAGTGGCCATTCGATACTGCCCCGTCTTCCAAACCAGCTGTGGAAAGGCTTGGTCAAGGCAGTCTCTTACTGTCAATGCATAAGAGCTTGACAAAATCAACTAAATTATCATAGAATAATGGTTTCATATTTTCTATAATAAAGATCTAAACTGTTAATATATGAATACGAAAGAGATTGTTGAATAACTGTAAATCTACTTTTGGGCCATCCAGTATACTGAAGGTAATAAATACAAGGGAAGCTACTTTAGATTCTTTACAATTAAGGGGAGATAACAATGGGTGTGATTGCAATACAACTGTATTTTCTGTTAGAGATATATAGCGTATAGCCACACCAATCGTTTACTATCAAGTAAGTTCGTGTTACAAAGCAAATTATACAGTCTCCTAATAGACTTGATTCTATCTCACTCACGAAGAATAAACATAAAGGATTTTGTATAAATAATTATTTGAAAACAGGATATCTGTTAATCGAATATATAATCAAATATAACCCTTCCCCCAAAGTGTGTGACTTTCTGCCAATGTTTGGAAGCAACAATTATTTGAAAAAATTGCAATTCTTCGCCTTCTAAGTTTAAATCTCGCTATGGTTAACTTTGCGTGTTCTTCTTTGGCTGTCGATAAAATAAAGTATTTGTCAAGTAACTGAGTTGATTTAATCGATTTTACTCTCGATCAAAGTATGAACTTTTGTGTATATTCTCGGAACCAATAAATTATTTGTGAAATAGTGGCAAGGGAAGCAAAAGGAGAGGTAAGTTTTTTGACGAATCAGCATACTGCGAACAGGTTTCGATTCTTGCCTAGTACAATTTGATTTCATTTATTCCTTTAATATCACAGATAAATTTACAACGGTTAAATGAATGTTAGAAACCAAGGATTGTTTAAGAAAATATTAATTGAAACTTTTTAGAGAGTAAATTAAAAACCACCACCAGAATTAACATAAATATCGTAACCGTCCTAAAAAAAATACACTACATATAGCACAGGAGTGGCTGTGTGGTAAGAAGCTTGCTTCCCAACCACATGGTTCGGGGTTCAGTCCTACTGCGTGGCACCTTGGGCAGGTGTCTTCTACTATAGGATCGGACCGACAAAAGCATTATGAGTGGATGTGGTAGACGGAAACTGAAAGAAGCCGGTGTATATATATATATATACATATATAT
>NC_068982.1:155019927-155021213 GCF_001194135.2 Octopus bimaculoides | reverse complement strand
TATTTGTGTGTCTGTGTTTGTCCCTCTACCATCGCTTGACAACCAATGTTGGTGTATTTACGTCCCCGTAACTTAGCGGTTCGGCAAATGTGACCGATAAAATAATTATTAGGCTTACAAAGAATAAGTCATGGGGTCGATTTGTTCGACTAAAAGGCGGTGTTCCAGCATGGCCACAGTCAAAATGGCTGAAACCAGTAATATATATATATATATATATATACACGTATAAATAGATGATGAGTAAAGCACTGGCATGGCGAGTTTTGGATCTCTCCCAGCTGAATCACTTTCACAACAGTGTAGGCATTCGACAAAATATTGTTTTCAATAAGTTCACATTTGATGTTCGCTTTAAACTTATCATCTTCCACGATTGGAAATTCAACACCAGGGAAAAGGGCAGACATGAATCCATTAAACAACGGAAGATCAACTGAGGTTAATCTAGCAATGTTCATATCTTTCAAAGACAACAGTAAAATTTCTTCATCAGTCATACTTTGAGGAGTTTCTTTTCTTCTTCCCAGCATATCTACGGACAAAGGCGAGGACTCCCAAGCCAACATCATGGTGGTCCTGTTTTGGTAGTTGCTGTGTACAAGGTTATATAATATGAAAAGCTTTTTAGCTAAATGCACATTCTCTGCTGAGGCAAAACAATCAAACAATTTGCATAGGGAAATATGTGTGTGTGTGTGTGTGTGTGTGTGTGTTTGTGTGTGTGAAGGTGCAATGGGTAAATTGTCACCCATTTATATTTTTAATTTCGCGCATGCGCATTGTTTGTATTTGATTTTGTCGACTACACAGTATAGTAGGCTCAGCTGGGCACCGTCTGTGAGAAAAACTGCACCATGACGCAATTCACACTGCTATAAATTTGGAAACGACATCATACTGTACTGCTTGGCACTCCCACCGGAAGCTCCAAAGCGAACAGATGGTGAGCACACATAACAACTGTTGGCTTGCTGTGTCCCCAAAACATGTGCCAAAAGTGATACAAATTAAACACCAGTCAACATCATGGTGTTTGGAGTAATCACTAGTGATGGCGAAGTTATGCCTTCATTCATCTTCTCACACGGCCTCAGTCTCAACACGGAGACCAACATCAAGTGCCTGGATCAGGTAGTGGTGTCCTGCATGAAGAGGGTGGCTGGTGGAAGACCCTGTGTCTGGCAACAGGACTCTGCACCATGCCACACAAGCAGGAGAACCCAATCATGGCTGTCAGACGATTTCTGCGAGCGCATCACCCCTATATATATATATATATATAT
>NC_068982.1:155015599-155019681 GCF_001194135.2 Octopus bimaculoides | reverse complement strand
ATATATATATATATATATATAGTATGTATATCAAGTTCGTAGTCATCGATGGTGACGGCTGGTTGTGCTGGTGTGCCTTGCGCCAGGACGTTTGTCTTCTTCAGGCTGATGGTCAGCTCAAAGTCCTTGCAGGCCAGGGAGAAGCGGTCCATTAGCAACTGCAACTCCTGTTGGGAGTGGGTCGTAACTGCAGCGTCGTCAGCAAATAGAGTGCATCTGATGACAACTTCACAGACCTTTGTCCTCGCTTTTAGGCAGGCGAGATTGAAGAGCCTCCCATTTGATCTGTTCCGCATATAGATTCCTTCTTGTGCTCTGCCGAAAGCGCGTCTCAGAAGGAGAGAGAAGATCCCAAATAGCGTTGGGGCGAGCATACAGCCTTGCTTGACTCCGCTGGGTATGTCGATGGGCTCAGAGAGGTTGCCGATGGACTGCGCAGTTCCCTTCATGTTTGAGTGAAAGGACTCAATTAAGCTGTGCCGTCTTGGAGGTCAGCCAATCTAATGGAGAGCCTTGAAGAGGCCGTCTCTACTGACGAGGTCAAAGGCCTTGATGAGGTCGATGAATGCAACATATAGGGGAATCTGCAGCTCCCTGCACTTTTCCTGGAGTTGACGAAGGGAGAAGATCATGTCTACAGTGGACCTTTCAGCTCGGAAGCCGCACTGTGATTCTGGGTAGACCTGCTCAACCAACTTCTGCAGACGGGTCAGAAGGACCCGGACGTAGACTTTGCCAACGATGTTGAGGAGGGAGATGCCTATATAGTTGTTTCAGTTGCTTCTTTCGCCCTTGTTCTTGTTCAGCACAACCAGCCGTCACCATCGATGACTACGAACTTGAAGTTGTTCATCAATTCACCTACCTTGGGTCCACCATCATTGACAACCTCTCTCTCGATGCCGAGATTGACAAGAGAATTGGGAAGGCAGCCACTACGCTCGCGCGCCTCACATCAAGAATGTGGACAAACCCAAAGTTGACAGTGAAAACAAAGATGGCTGTGTACAATGCCTGTGTCCTCAGCACCCTGTTGTATGGTAGCGAGACATGGACCACATACGCCCATCAGGAAAAAAAAACAATAACAGTAAAAACTAACAAAAAGTAAAAAACACTAAAAACAAAACTACTACAATATCAACAATGGGGTTAATAATTTTCTGTCTCTCAGTAGTTATCTGGAAACAACAGCCAAATCTCACTCAACGGTCATAAGATAAAAGGAGAATTCATTATGTAATTTAGATATAATTTCAGTAAAAAGCAAAAAAAAACAACAAAAAAACAAACAAAAAAACAAAACAAAAAAACAGTGAAATGGTTACGGCTGGAAAGCATATGTTAATATGCCTCTTGAATCAAGATTAACCTGGGGCTAAACAACAACAACAAAAATAGCAACGAAAGAGACGATTTAGTCTTAAATTCACTGTCTAAAATATGAACAGGATAGTCTCAGCTGGAACGTCTTCCTCCACTCTCACCCCTATCATCATCATCATCATCATCATTGTCGTCGTCGTCGTCGTCATCATCATCATCAAATATGCTCCAGCATGGGCATAACTACAATCGTTTGAACATTCCAACCTCGTAAATAACTAAATGTATTTAAGCTTTGTGAAAGTTTTTGTTAGTAGAAAAACCTTGCCTGTGTTTCCGTGTTACTATAATTAAATCTTAAGTATCTTGTAATTAATCGTTAAGTTCCCCTCACAAAGCGTCTACTGATGTGGGACACGATGATGATGATGATGATGATGATGATGATGATGATGATGATGATTACGATGACGACGACGACGATGATGATGAGGATAATGATGACGATGGTGACGATGATGATAATGTTGTTGCTACTGTTGTCATTGTTAATGTTGTCGAGAATTGTCTGTGTAAGAGTCAGCCAGTCTCTTTTAGCCATTAATGAATGTCAAAACTACGAATCTTTCCTTTACATAGACATAGTTGTCCTTGGGAACATTTGCAGTAACTTGAACACAAACAAAGCTTATATACTGATCTATTCCACAAACTCAATTCATTATGTTTAGTACGATGACACTAACTTCACTGTCTTTTTTCCGCGCGGTCTGAATCTTTGGGTAATTTCTGTCAGTTAGTATGATAATTATTGGCGCTTTAGCCTCGCGATCATAAGGTTTTAGGTTCCATTCCTGAACCAGGCAGCGTGTTGTGTTCACGTTGCTCCAGTTTACTCAACTGAAATTAAGTACAAGGCGACTGGTGGTGCAGCCTTCTCTCCCTCCAGCTTTTCCGTCCTCGATGATCTACTGGTGCATACATGGAAAAGCCGAGAGCGTCTATGTCTGTTCACGACTATCTGAGCGCCTAAAATAGTTAGCGAAAGCGTGTGCGAGTGATAGCTATGTCTATGCCTAATAGTGAAAATATAGTGCAGAAACATACTGATTCTCTTATTACTAATCTAGCATGGTAGGTATAGAGAAAGTTATGTCTTGCCGAGGATTTCTAATAAAATAGAAACAGATCATGAATTGTCAGCTGCACATGTCAAGGGCAGGTTACATTATATTAGTCAATAAGCTAATCTTTTCTTCTCTTCGCCGCATAAGTATTGTTCATTAGATTTCTTTTCCTCTCGACTTTATGTATGATGGCCCTAGTTAGTTACTGGCACTTGCGACGACAAGGGTTCCAATTGATCTGATTAACGGAACAGCCTGATTGTGAAATTAACGTGCAAGAAGCTGAGCACTCTATAGGCACGCATACTCTTAACTTAGTTCTCAAGGAGATTCAGCGTGGCACAAAATGTGACTAGGTTGGCTCTTTCAGTTACAAGTACAACTCACTGTTACCAGCTGAGTGGACTGGAGTCACGTAAAATAAAGTGTCTTGCTCAACGATATAACGCGCCGCCGGGAATCGAACTCATGACCTTACGATCCTGAGCTGAATACAAGACTGTTATCACAGTTTGTCTGGAAGCTCTGGCTATTCTTCACCATCAGTTGTCATTAAACATTAAAGAAATTCTCCTTAAGATAATATATTTAACACTGTAGACGTGGTCTTGTCTACAGAGGAGTAGCCACGTTCTAAAGTTAGGGAGAGCGAGCACATAAAAAAAAAAAAAAATAGGCGCCGTGACACTTACCAAACAATTTTAACTCCTTTCTCAGTTGCTGAAAAAGTGCCAATTTTGAAAAAAGTGCTCGGCGGCAGCAGTCCCTTCCCTTGCTCCTTGTTAGCTACGTTACTGCTGTTCTCTATTGGCTATAGCTGGAAGTTGGTAATTCACTTCGTCAATGTACAGTCTTTCATGTTTATGAATATTCGTTCAATTTAAATGTACTCAGGTTAAATTCTGAGGAAAGCATATGGAAAATGAGAGTACCCAAGTGTCTGGTTAGAATGATAGTACAATAAAAAGGAAATAAAAAAAAACAATCAACACTCTTGATATTGAGAGCAATATTTCTAACAGGTCTGTTGTGACATCAAAGTCTATTTGAAAAAAAAAATAAATATTAGAAAATATAGATTATTTACCGTAAGGTTTTCTGCAACCTTGACACACACACACACACGAATTTAAAAAGTAAACAACATACGAAGTAAAACGTCTGAAACAGATGGCACTTGAATTGATGTTTTGCAGATGTTTAATAAATCTTAAATACTGTCGTGGGTGCAACATTAAGGTTTGTTTTATTTTTGTTGAAAACATATGTAGTTAAAGATTTTTTTTTCCAGCAAATTCGAACTAGGAATCTGTTAGCAAAAATATTGATACTGTGTTCGATAAAAAGATAAAAAACTACAAAAGCAAATGCAATAGCGGAACTAAAGAAAATGTGTGATATAGATATTGTTGAATAAATATAACAAACAAGCAAAAATAATTGAATCCTGAAGTTACATAGCTTCGGGAATGACTGTGTAATTAACAAGTTCGCTTCGCAACTACTCGATTTTGGCTTTGATTCTAGGTCTTGTATATTGGCCAAATGTCTTCTACCGAAGCTTCGAGTTAACCAAAGACTCGTGATTGAATTTTGATTAAAGGAAACCGTGTGTATATATATATATAT
>NC_068982.1:155013119-155015441 GCF_001194135.2 Octopus bimaculoides | reverse complement strand
ATATATATAAATTAGTAAAGAGCAGAAAAATCTGTCACCAGCTGCTGACAGATCTTTCTGTTCTGTAAGGATTTTATCATATATATGCTGTTCTATCAGTACTTATGCGTTGAAAAAACAAAAAAGAAAAACATATACATATTTTTCTACTTGTACTACAATACATTTCAGCGCTTCAAAAGCTAACTTATGTTTGTTTACATATGACGTAATATATAACAGTATTTAAAGACAGTTTGACTCGGCTCCAGGCAACTTAAAGTTTCGTAGGCTCCTCAGATGAACCCAGCTTCTCTGGTAAATTAACTTAGAGGCATCTCTACGTCTCTTTCGCCAAACAGATTATTCAGAGAAATTCCATGTATTCACAATCAAACAGCTGTTCATGGTCTCGGATATCCTGAAAATCCATTTATGTATCAAAGATATAATCAATTCATATTACGCAGTGTAATATTTAGTAAACAAAAACGAATGGATAGTTTAAAACATAACTACGCATGTTTCAATTTCATGTTTTAATTCAAATACAAGTCTGTTACATATTTTTTTAGATAACATTACGTAAATTCGTATTCATCAGGTAATATCATCCGGTAATAGCCAGCCATTTCATCAGGTAATATTCTGCCAAATATTGTATCAAAATTACTATAAAGCCATTGGCGGTGGAAGAGAATATCTATCACAAAGAGTATGCAACCAGAAAATTAATGAGTTGGATATACTATTGTTGGCACTCCGTCGCTTACGACGACGAGGGCTCCAGTTGATCTGATCAACGGAACAGCCTGCTCGTGAAATTAACGTGCAAGTGGCTGAGCACTCCACAGACACGTGTACCCTTAACGTAGTTCTCGGGGATATTCAGCGTGACACAGAGTGTGACAAGGCTGTCGCTTCGAATTACAGGCACAACAGAAACAGGAAGTAAGAGTGAGAGAAAGTTGTGCTGAAAGAGTACAGCAGGGTTCACCATGATCCCCTGCCGGAACCTCGTGAAGCTTTAGGTGTTTTCGCTCAATAAACACTCACAGCGCCCGGTCTGGGAATCGAAACCGCGATCCTATGACTGCGAGTCTGCTGCCCTAACGACTGGGCCATTGTGCTTCCACTGGATATTTAGTGACCAATCAAACAGCTCGATTCTGGCAGCATTTAGAGTAAAATATGCTATTATTGAAACTTAGATATTTGCTTCTGAACTTTACTTGTAAGAAATAGTAAAAGTTGGCGACTAACCAAACAGCTCAATTTCAAAGGTAACTAAAATAATGTAAGCTTATCTTAGGGAGTAGTCAAACGATACCAAAATCAAGTTGAAAGTCGGCTGCCAACTTTGAAGATAGTTGCATATTTTATTGCTGGTCATTAACTGCCCGTCAATCTCACTCTTAGCTGTAAAATCCAACATCAGAATTAATGATGACCATTTGACCACTCCCTTTTAATGTTCAAACATATAGTAAGATTATTAGCTAAAGCAAAAATTATATGTGCTGCTGGGGTCTCAAAGTCGTTGCTTCATCTGTCAGAAAAGGTTGCCATATCTCCTTTAAAGCACATCAAACCGTCTTTGATAAACATGTATAGATTGGACAACGACGTGCGTAATACGCAAAAACAGAATGGTCAGAGATGGGATGATTTCATCCTAAATCAGCCAGACCAGAGATGACATGGGACTAAACAGTAACAAAAAGACCCCTAAAAACAGCAACAAATGTACGAAATAATCAGAATGACTATAGTGTCCATCGAAATGTAAATTTATAATTACTATCTTTTTCACTGATTTTGAATGAAATATTCACATCCGTTAGACAGAAACTCTAAACGGCTAATAGCAAGAGAAAAGTCTAAAAACGGGATAATTTCCATACGTCTTCAATTAAACCTTCGACGAACTGCCCTAGTCTTAGCAGTTAACGTAACATGGATTGAGTGATTTCAAAATTATTTCATTTATCCCTTTATTTCTCTCTCTATCCCTTCAAGACATGTATAACTCTGCCTCTTTGTTTTCCTGTATTCTCACTGTTTAGGGACATAACTAAAAGCTGTTAGACAATGGAAGATCCTCTACGTTTTCATGGAACGTTATAAACAAACAAAAACAAAAACAAAAAAGCGGTCAAATCCCATTGAAACCACACTCACCACCACAAAAAGGAAGAAATCCCATTGAATAATGTAGTCCTAGATACACTATTGCTGAACATAAGGCGGAATGGATGACCTTTCATCTGAAAACCTTTCATCAGAGGTCTGTTCAATCAGGGTTGAACTAATAGACAACAGCAACATAAGTCTCCTCCTCCT
>NC_068982.1:155004391-155013043 GCF_001194135.2 Octopus bimaculoides | reverse complement strand
AAAGGAAAGAGATATATTTAATTAAAGTGGCACCCACACATTACTGGTAGTTATTTTATTGATAGTGAATATCGAATTGGATTGAATTCTGTAGTTTGTCACAAAAACACAATTTCACAAACCAAAAGTCACAATGAAAACTTAAAACAAATACGAGAAAAATCCATAATCTGAGTTAAATTGCGGGCGTCTACGTCGACAACAGTAGGAAAATGGTAATAAAAGTACCTGTGCATGAAGCCTCGAGTTTCTTTTATTTTTCGCAACAACGGAAATTAATGACATTTCTCAGAAAATCTTTAAAAAGTTTATATTACTAATAGCTGTAATAACAGTGATATGATGTGACGTACATCTGACGTCAGTGATCTCATGATAGCTTACTACGTGGCCTAATCAACGTTTGTGATTCTTGGGGTCGGTCAGCCAGTTTTTGGGACAATGGGAAGAACCAGTCTATAAGTTTGTGTGTGTATGTGTGTGTACACGTGCGTGTGCGAGCGGGCTTTTGAGAGTGTTTGTACGAGAGAAAGAGAGAGATAGAGAAAGAAATATAGAGTGCGAGAGGAGGAAGAAGTACAAAAAAAAAATTACGAAAGAGAGAGAGAGAGAGAGAGAGAGAGAGAGAGAGAGAGAGAGAGAGAAAAGTATGTTTATTTGTGTCTAATATACAAAGAATATATAGGTATATATCTGAATATATGTGTATGGTTGAGAGAAAGACAGATAAATAGAAAGATAGATAGATAGATAGATAGATAGATAGATAGATAGATAAAGAAAGAGAGAGGCAGGGGGAGAGGACGAGAGAGAGAAATGAGGAGAGAAGACTGTTTATGATTGTTCACGTATGTGCGACAGTGTGTTTTGTGGTGGTGTGTAGTTACGTGCATATGTCTTCCAAGAGCGGATATTTTTGTTTACACGTGTATATGCAAGATCAAGAATTTTATCTCTTCGCAGACAGAAAAAAATGGGATTGATTTTATGTCCTATGAAGCTTCAAGCCTTTGATGTAATCACTTTATTTACCCTTTACAGCAAAGTTAAAACTGTATTTTCATTAAAAATCATGTACCTTAGATTCCAAATTAATAAAAAGTGCTATGCAGTGAATTTTCAAGTGATAATGTTATTAATTACATAGTCAATGCATACACTGTCATGAAAATTGGGCTGACCAGCTTAGCTGAATATGCACTGTAAGTAGCGAAAGGTACGAATTTTTCCGTGGTCGGAAGATGAGTGTTCTATGTCTGATGAAAGTTTAAGAGTTGAAACTAATCAGATCTGTCTCACGGTATCACTCTCACTAATCTTAGAAAGCTTGCAATAGTCATGGGCTCAGCCATTCCCAACCCCGCAAACTCAGCAAGTTAAAAAAACATTATTGTTTATAATTTTGTTTCTTGTTCAGCATTGTACTCTGCTATAATGTACAAGGAGCCATCACAACCCATCATAATATAGAACGCAAAACAAAGCTAGATTAAAAAAATATTACTTGTTTACGCTACCTCCCCCTTCCGTAGAGAATTTTATAAAATATTGAAGTATTAAGTCTGAAAGTTTTGTTAAAAGCAAAAGTAACAATGAGTTACCTATTAAACAATTTTAGACTTGGCAATGATGATTTTATTTGTTACAACAGCATTCCTTACAACAAAACACGGCAACAGCAAAACACACAATCATCATTGCATTCAGAAAATAAGGCTGACAATAATAATGTTGATGATGATGATGATGATGATGATGATGATAATAATAATAATAATAATAATAATAATAATAATAATAATAATAATAATACTAAAGCACTACTAGGCACTGCACACACCCTACGTAAAATATTTTCAATACAGTGAAAATAAAAGCACTATAAAAAAATACAGCACATACCCAAGGCACACAGAGCTGCGCTCGGTAGTGCAGTGAAAGCACGTGATAAAAATAGGACTGCGTAATAATAATAATAATAATAATAATAATAATAATAATAATAATAATAATAATAATGTCCTGTTGCAGTACCAGGCAGTGGTTTTCATGGCTTCTGATCTTAATTAATTGGAAGTGTTATCATGTACATTGTTTTGTCTTGATATAAAAGATGGGCTACAGCAAATATTCTGCTTATTACCACAGATTTGCTTGTCAATTGTTTGACCTTAAACAGTTGAACATGTCTCTTGGTGGCTGACGATATGTGCATCTCTGATTACGAACAGAAATAGTGGGGGAGCATCATAGCCATGTGTTGAGAGGAATTCTTTAGGATTTGAATAATTCACCTTTGGAAACATGGGTGTTTTGCTCAACATCCTTAAACAAACCTTATTCAGGGACCTTTTGAGCAGGATGGGCTACTCGACCTGAAGAAAATTCTAACTGGGCCCCATCTGCGAGGTCATGCGCTGTTTATCTTGATATGAGATCACCATGTCGCGCACATATGGTTGTGATGCATGTGCCTGGTGTACCCTTATCAGACGGGTAGTCATGATGGGTATAACGGGCTTCGTATATTTTACCCCAGTGTCACTTTGATGGCATGCACTGCTCTCTCACTCAATAATAATAATAAACTTTGCAAAAAAACATAGGAGGCGTTCAATGAAGAAAGGAACACTGGAAAAAGAGACTGAGAGCACTATACTGGCAACGCAAAACCAGGCTTTGGCCAAGAAATTGGAGAGTCAACCTTAGAAATGAACAAGTGTCTCCGCTGTGCCGCATCTGTAACAGAGTGGATAAAACCATTGCCTGTATCACGAACGAATGCCCCAGACTTGCCTAAAACCACTACAAGTCGTGGAGACACGATAAGGTAGCGAAAGTGTTACACTGGAAACTGTGAAAAGTCGGGGCTAGAGAAAGGCAAGACGAGGTATGAGCACAAACCGCAGAGAGTGGTGGAGTCGGAGACTTGCAAAATCCTCTGGAAATTCCCAATCCAAATAGATCAGGTGCTGGAGCATAACTGACCGGACCTAGTGATAGTCGACAAGATGCACCACATGTACCATATAATTGTGCTCCTTTGGCCCACGAATAATCAAGAAGGAAGGCGAAAAAATAGATAAATACAACCCTCTTAAGTACGAAATAGCCCGACTGGGGACAGTATCAGAAGGAATCAAGAGGAATATAAAGGAAATCGGAAGAGAGTGCCCACTGTTACAAAGGTTTTGCCTCCTTGGCACGGCCAGAATAACCAGGAAAGTATTAGATTGTTAAAATGAACAGATAGCATGGTACCGTAGGCTGCAGGCAGCAAGCTCATTGCGCATGCAAGACTCGAGGAGTTCCAACAAAACCTGAGATAAAAAGGAATAATAATAATAATAATAATCAATGAACTAGATACGATACAATGCACACAAATGAAAGAGAAGATAAGAAAGAAATACTATAGACGAGTTAGATTAATACTGAAAACAGAACTCAATGCGAAAATCAAGCTAATAGGTATCAACGCTCTCGTAGTCTCAGTTATAAGTTACAGCCACAGTATTCTTAACTGGACTCTAAATGAACTAAGCAAAATAGACAGGAAAACAAGAAAAATAATGACAAGATTTCAGATGCACCATCCAAAATCTGACATAGAAAGGTTATATATACAACGTATCGAAAGCCTTATACATCTAGAAAACTACTACAAAATAACCACCGTAGGATTACAGAAGTACCTACTTCAGAAGCAAGGAAAACTGATACAAGTAGCCATAAAACACGAACAAAACAGAAAGAAACCTGTTTTCTGTCTTCAAGGAAGCTGACAAATACAAAGAAGAAGTCATAATATCTAACAACTATGAAGAAAAAGAAGAAACAACAAAAGCTATGAAACAACTGAAATCCAAACTAAAGGTAGAACGGCAACGTATCATGATAAAACGATGGCAAGAAAAGCCAAATACATGGCAAATATTGGGTTAAGCTAAACAGAAAAGAAATAGTCAAATCAAAATCCCAACAAGGGACTAAAAGATTTTTAATTGCAGCATAAGACCAAAGCCTTCCCACCAGAAACCACCGAAAACACACAATGAAAAGAAATACAAGTAACTGCAGAATATGTGGTGATGGAGAAGAGACAATAAATCATATTGTTTCTGGCAGTCCAGTTCTGGCTAAGAAGGTATACATTCGCAGACACGACAAAATTGGGACCTATATATCCTGCAAGCTATACCAACACTATGGAATAACAACAGAAAAAAGATGGTATCGGCACACCCCAGAAAAGGTCACAGAAAATGAGAAAGCAACCATACTCTGGGATATGCCAATACACACAGATAGAGAAATCAAGACTAATAGACCGGTTATAGTTGTCAGAGATCGCCAAGGAAACAAGTGCTTTCTAATCGACGTATCAATACCAACAGAAGACAAAGTTTCTCTAAAAGAAACGGAGAAACTTTCAAAATACAAAGATATAGAAATAGAGGTATCTTGAATGTGGAGCCTAAGAATAGAAACAATTCCTATTATAGTAGGCGCGTTAGGTATGATAAAATAAACATTCAGACAAATACATAACAAAAACATCAGGACTTAGAAGTATATATAACATACAGAAAATAGCACCATTAGGAACCGCACACATCCTAAGTAAAACACTTTCAATACAGTGAAAATAAGAGTATCACAACAAACCACAGCACATACCCAAGGCACACATAGCTGCGCTCGGTAGTGTAGTGAAAGCACGTGATAAAAGTAAGACTACTGGATAATAATGATAATAATAATAATAATAATAATAAAGATATGATAGAAATTTACGCCTCTCACCACGTGAAGCGAACTGGGCAACTTATGTCCAGCCATAAAAAAAAGTCATTCAAAAGGGACTCTGACACTGAGACATAACAATGCCAATATATCCAAATGAATGACCATTCTTTGGTGGGAAACCAGAGCAGACCAGAATCGAAAACTCTGTTATGAAATAATCTCTCCGCTAAGTACAAGAGAAATCTCAAACAGAAGCATGCCTCATAACGGTCTTCTATCTACAACAACTGAAAACTTTACAAAAGGAAAAAGATAAAAATATAGTTTAGAGAAGAGTATGAGGAAGTCGGAGAAACATTCTGTACTGCTTTACTGAACTCGACAGTAACGTAAATGTCTCTCCAATATCATAAACAGTCGAAAAATTAAAAACTTTTGAACTAGAGAACATTTCCCCATCCTACCACCAAAATAAAAAAAAAACAGGAAATTTGAGGAGCTAAATATCAACCGGCCAAATGAGACTCCAGTAGCTAGTAGAAAGAAAAAGCAAGTTGAGAGTACTATCGATATCTCGTCAGAGGTTCAGCTCCAAGCAGAGACATTTCAGGAAGGATGCAACAATAATAAAACAGTAGAGATTACTGCAAACATCTAGTAGAAATGGTGACATTCTGTCGCTAACGACAACGAGGTTTCCAGTTGATTCGATCTACGGAACAACCTGCTCGTGAAATTAACATGTATTTGACTGAGCACTCCACAGACACGTGTAACCATAACGTAATTCTGAGGGAGATTCAGCGTGACATAAATTGTGACAAGGCTGGCCCTTTGAAACACAGGTGCTACTTATTTTTGCCAGCTGAAATAAAATGTTTTGCTCAAGGACACAACGCGTCGCCGAGAATTGAAACCACGACCTTGCGATCGTGAGCCGAATACCCTAACCACTAAGTCACGCGCCTTCACTTCAAGTGGAAATAGGAAGTCCTGAAAATCTCTATGAAATAACAACTAGTAATCCCAACTATCAAGTCCATTATTCTAAAGAAGAAGAAGGAGGCCAATGGAAACTTAACAAATTAACTATTTTGGTGAGGGATAAATTGATTACAACGACCCCTAGTGCTTAACTGGTACTTATTTTATCGATTCCGAAAGGCTGAAAGGCAAAGTCGACCAATGCAGAATATGAGCACAAAAAGTAAAGAGACGGAAAAAATGCTGCTGAACAATTTTTCCGGCGCTTCAACAATTCTGCCAATACAACGGACACGGCAGCATTTTACAGTATACAATGCAACACCACTCTGCAGTGTTTCACAACGCACACTAAAGCTCAGTGTTATGAAACTACACAACAACTACACTACACTACAATATTTCACGGCACCACCAACGCTCAACATAAAACAATGTGCATCACAACTCTGCGTTACAGCATCTCACAATATTTCATTACAATACACATACAGCACTAACACTTCACTTCCATGTATTGGCAGAACTTAGCAACGGTTCACTACGGTATACGAAGTGCGTTCAAAGAGTATTCGACTTTATTCTTCCCGCCAAAGCTAATGCCTCTTTGACAAAATTCCTTGGGTTGGAGGTAACGCCACCATCTTGCGCATGCGTGAATTTTTTTCTGTTACGTCTAGAGTACAGACGTGTACTGTGCACTCTTCGGATCTGCATTTTTACCGGACGCATAAAACAGAGATATTGCATCAAGTTTTGCCAAAAGTTTGGTGATACTCAAGCGCAAACCATCCATCAAGTTTGATGCACCACAGTGAAGAGCGAGTCACGTTCAGGCGGGTCATCCACAAACCGAAACGGGTAACCGATTGAGAAGATTCGTGGAATAGTCGCGGAAGACCGACATGTAACAATCCAGGAAATTGTTCACGAAGTAGGACTAAGCACAGGATCAGTGCATTCCATTTCAACACAAGATTTGTTCATGGGGAGGATATTGGTAAGATTCGTCCACAAGGTGCTGGCGGAGCAGCAGAAGCAACTCATGGAAATCGCTCAGGCCATACTAGACTGTGCAAACCACGACCGAACGAGATTTCATGAAGACCATCGTCACTGGTGATGAGGCTTGGGTTTATGGTGTCTGTTCGATGTGTTCGGTCATGCTGTCTGGAAACGAAAATCCGACGAGCGTGCACTACACGTTTGTGCTCTACACATAACAACCGGAAAGTGACGCTGCCTACTGGCGCGAAAGTTTTCACACGTGCGCAGAAAGGATGTCGTCACCTCCCACACAGCATTAGTTTTGGCGAGAAAAGATGAAGTGGGATACTTATTGAATGAACCTCGTACCTACAGTACTTCACAACGTATATATATACTGCAGCACAGCAATAATATACTTCACAACACTTCACTGTAATACTTCATAACATACAATTACACACTACTACAGATATCATTCAAGTCACCCTCGAATCATAACCTATTATCCTACTCTTTTTCTCAAAGTGTTTCCTGAAATATGTGACCCTAAATACAAAACGTTTGCGAGATCGGGAGGGGAGAGAAAAACAAAAGGCGATATGGTCACGACATAGGTCTTCTGGATCAAAATGGACCTAGTACTAAACAAGTGCAATCCGCATAATATAGGGTGTATAATATAGTTCTCAGTTAAAAAGGGAGGAAGAGAGAGAGAGAGAGAGAGAGAGAGAGAGAGAGAGAGAGAGAGAGAGAGAGAGAGAGAGAGGGGGGAGGGAAAGAGATAGTGTATAAAGAACGACAAAGCAATAGATCTCTGTTTGGCGGCAGTTAGTCGTTCTGCTGCCGAGTTGCATACAACAGGTCAACTTCATTACAGCTGACCCGAAGTGACGCGACAGCAATAATTTCAACAGCAACAGCAACAATAACATCAAGAATAATAGGAGAAACAACAAACAATTGACATAAAAAAGAAAAAAAAAAAAACGAAAAAGGAAAGTTTGTAAAAAGCGAATCAACGCACCTATTCAGACAGGTGTTGCGATTCAAAAACTTTCTTATACACAATTAACGTGGCATACTTATTCACCCGCCTACACTCTCCCTATACATACATACATACATACATACATACATGTATATATATATATATATATATATATATATATATATACACACACACACACACACACACACACACACACACACACACGTACACACACACACATACACACACACACACATATATATATATATATATTGTGTGTTTGTGTATGTATGGACGAATGTATGTGTATGTAAGTAAGCATGTATATACGTATATATAATATACAATACATAAGATATACGTATATATTACAGTTGACGAATACATTGTATGTAGCATTTCGTAGGCGGAAAGTATACAGAAACCCATTGTCTATCTATCTATCTATCTATCTATCTATCTATCTATCTATCTATCTATCTATCTGCCAGTTTCTCTCTTTCTCTCTATTTATCTGTCTGTCTGTCTATCAATACATATATACAAGTACACACAACATGTACACCCAGACCTCTGCGTGTGTATGTGTGTATGTGTGTGTGTGTGTAGCTGTGTGTGTGTGTGTGTGTCTGTATGGATTCACGCGTGCGCCTGTGTTTATGTTTACACCGGTCTAATATCAGGTGTTATTTATTGTTGTGTCCCATTTGTGCCCAACCCATACATTTTGACACGCAGCGATCGATCGAATAAGTACTGGAGTCGATACGATCGATTAATTGTTGAAAGAGGTGCACCAGCTTGGCCGCTGTCCTTAAGACTGAACCAAATTAAAGAGTAAAAGCTTATATAGATACACTTTTCCAGTGAAGTTCTTCACTGATATCGAAAAGGTGAAAACATTGCTATATATATATTTATATATATATATATATATATAT
>NC_068982.1:155001917-155003851 GCF_001194135.2 Octopus bimaculoides | reverse complement strand
ATATATATATATATATATATATATATATAGGTAAAGTAAATGTTAGAGGTAATACTTGACAATTGTAAGCACCAGTGTATGCCTACTCGTGGTTGAGGTGAATGAATACACGTGTACCGCAGAATCCTTTGTGTTTTTGTTCTTATATTTGCATTTAATGCGACGGGCTTCTTTCAGTTTTTGTCTACCAAATCCACTCAAGGATTTGGTCGGCCCGAGGCTATAGGAAAAGACACTTGGCCAAGGTGTCACGCACTGGGACTGAACCCTGAACCATGTGGTTGGGAAGAAAGCTTCTTACCACACATCTACGCGTACACCCTCCACATGCACACGCACACATTATTATACACACACACACGTATGTACATTATCATGATATCACTGTCAGAGTGGTATAGTGAAGGGGAGAGTGAGAGGAAAAAGACACAGAAAAAGAGAGAGCAGAGAAGAAAGAAAGAGAGAAAGGGAGAGGGAGAGAGAAAGAGTGAAGGAGAGTGAGAAAGAGAGAGAGGAAGAGAGAGAGAGAGAGAGAGAGAGAGAAAGGGGGAGAAATATAGTGGACAAGGAAAAACAGCAGCAGACACCGCTGTTAGGATCTTATTTCATGTAACCGTTTGTTTGTTTTTGTACAGTTGGACAACTTTCAGGTGAGTGGCGTTTGATTTTAGTTTGTATGTACATCATAGCCAAACAGCACGCATTTGCGTTGTATACTATCTATCTATCTATCTATCTATCTATCTCACATATTGTATGTATGTATATTAATGCTTGTTTTTATGTCCTTATTATAAAGACAATTAAGCAAGAAAATGATTACTCAATAATTTTTTGTAGAGTATATAATCATTATACATTTTCAAAAATAGTGGTGATAATGACTTCGAAGTTTCGGCCTTTTAGCCTTCCGAGGAAGGCTACAAGAAGGATGGCAGGCCGAAGGATCCAAGTTCCTATCACCTCTATTCTTGAAAATGTGTAATCTCTGTCTGTCTGTCTGTCTGTCTGTCTCTCTCTCTCTCTCTCTCTCTCTCTCTCTCTCTCTAACTACATACATACATACACACATATATGCAAACACCCTCCACATACACGCACGCACACACACCCATAAATATTTACTCATACATATTTACAATAAATATTTACACATACATATTTACAATATATATAATAGTATATATATTATTATGATATCGCTTTCTCTGTCTCTCTGTCTCTCTGTCTCTCTCTCTCTGTATATCTCTCTCTCTCTGTCTCTCTCTGTCTGTCTGTCTATCTGTCTGTCTCTGTCTCTCTCTCTCTGTCTGTCTCTCTCTCTCTCTGTGACTCTCTCTCTCTCTGTCTCTCTCTCGTCCCACCTCTCTCTCTCTCTCTCTGCAGTTGCAGCATAGCTCCATCTAAACTTGTGAAAACTAGAGAAATCTATGAAACTGGTTAAGTCTTTAAAAATTTGAAAACAAAACTTCTAAACGAATCCCTGTGCATTTTCAACTTTTTTCAACACACACATACACACACACACAGATGCATATAGTTTTGGTGATGCAAACAGGAAACATAGAACTCAAAACACGAGTAGGCATATATTTCTATCAATATTAAGCAAAAGCAAAGGAGTGATTCAAAGGTCGAAAGTTTCGTACATTGGCACAAGAATAATAGACAAATGCCAGCGAGTAAAACTGTCGGCCTTTGAGACAGTCACTTGCTTCTGCTAAATATCATCTATATATATAAATTAATAATAGGTGTAGCTGTGTGGTACGTAGCTTGCTTACCAACCACATGGTTCCGGTTCAGTCCCACTGTGTGGCACCTTGGCCAAGTGTCTTCTACTGTAGTCAGGGGCCGACTAAAGCTTTGTGAGTGGATTTGGTAGACGGAAACTGAAAGAAGCCCGCCGTATATATATATATATATATATATAT
>NC_068982.1:154997347-155001261 GCF_001194135.2 Octopus bimaculoides | reverse complement strand
TATATATATATATATATATATGTATGTGTAGTTTATATAATACTGTGCACGTGTGCGCGTTGCAATAGTTTTTCGGTTAAGTTAATGTGCCTGCATGAGTTGCAAACATGTCTTTAAGCGTTTAGAAATGCATGCTTCTTTACAATACATACACATGTACGTATGTATGTATGCCACTTCTATTTTTTAATTATTATAAATTTTCCACTGAGGAGGGAGCCGGTTTCCAACGAAGATACAAGGCACCATCTTTGGGATGTAGTTAACACACAAATTCACATTGAGAAAAGTCTTGGATATTTTTACTTTTCCACTCACAGATTGCACTTGTAATATACAAATCAGCCGGTCAATTTCTCCTTCTGAAAATCCCAGTTTATCCAGATTCTCCGTTAAGCATTTGCTAACAAAACCTAGTGCTCCAATTATTATTGGTATGAATATGAATTCATAGTCTGGATATAGAAACTGGAGGTTTTGAAGCAGTTGTCCATATATATCCTCTTTTTCTTTGATTTTCAAAGAGATATATATATCTGCAGGGCAGCTATCCTCTATGATACATTTGCCTCTTTGTCCGAAACAACAATATCCGGCCTGTTATGCTTACATTTGACAGAAATTTTGATGGGAATATTCCACCAGTATTCCTTGAGTTGGTGTTTATGAATGGATTCCATAACAGAGGGATTTTCTCAGTTTATTTCAGGACAGTCTTTTTTGTGGATGGCATTGTAAATTGTTTTAACAACAACACGATGCCATATAGGCATTTTAGGATAGCTGCTGATCACATGCGTAATGTCTTCCACAGAAACATGACATAGGCTATACATGCAGTTGCACCTTGGGATTACAAGAGTGTCATCGTCTCTCTTGTTCACCAGGTACTTTGTGGAAATCTCCTGTTCCTGGATTGCAAACGCATAGCCTTCAAAGTGTGATGTGATGTAGTGAGTGGTCTTGTGTCAAAGAGAGGCTGCGCTTCGTTTCAATTATACTTCTCCGAGCTTCCGGGTAACATACCCATGCATGGTCTTTTTTTGTATGCTGAATGCTTTCCATCCAGACTCTTCTCTGAGGTATGAGAGCCCAGCTGTTTTGGAGCTGTATAGGAGATCATCAGGAAGAGAGTGTTTCTTGAGGAGTTCACTGCCAACTCGTACAATGTTGCTCTTCATTTTTCAGCACTGCATTAATATATTTATTTTTGCTGCTGTTGTTTAGCAGGTGCTGCCTGAGTGATACCATATGGCATTCGAAGGCCGTCGGCACTGATCTCAGGCCTCTACCACTTTCATTTCTTCTTAGGTAGGGCCTGTCAATACCATTGTTTCTGTGGAAGTTCCCAGCTTTTGTCAGGATTTTCCGGGTTTTGATATCTATGGAGTGGATTTCCTCTACAGACCAATCAAGTATCCCAAATGTTGGGATGAGTACTGGTACGGCAAATGGATTGTGGGATATTGTTTTGTAAGAGGAGACTTTCGACTGCCATATTTCCCTAAGTCTGGTGTAATATTCTCGGGTCAGTCTATCGTTATTCACAGTGCCTCCATATGATGCATTTTCGTCTATGCCTAGGTACTTGTAACATTCTTTGTGTGGAATGGGGGAGATGCACAGGTTTTGGGTTCGGAGGACTGACTTTCCTCGTTCTATAACCAAATATGATATTTTAAAAGCGTTTAATACGTATATCATTGCACAATAGATAATAAGAAATTCTTCTCCTCGTTATTATGCATTATACGACTCGATACTAGCACAAGCTTACCTGTCCCAATTCCATTTACACGGATACTCTAACAAGGATTTGAAGTAGTTTGCCTCGAGTTGAAAATTTTGGTAACGTGCATTGCTTCCGAGAACACCACACACACACACACACGCACACACACACACACACACACACACACACACACACACACACACACACACACACACACACACACACACACACACACACACACACACACACACACACACGAAGGGATGCTGAAAAGTTTTTGGCTTTGGGTAAAAGAGAATACAGGAGGACAAGTTGATTATGATTTTTATCCAACATATTCCGCTCTCAGATTCACACACTTATTGCAGCTGTCCTTCAGTTTTCGTAAGCCCTGTAAAATAACTCGGAAACGTGGGTCCCAACCAGGCCTTTCACGAAACTCTTAAAGCCAGGAACTTATCAGCGGTCCTTCGTACATATATATGCATGTATTCTTTTTCTTTTATTCTATTACTTGTTTCAGTCATTTGACTGTGACCATGCTGGAGCACTGCCTTTTAGTCGAAGAAATCGAGCCCTGGACTTATTCTTTGTAAGCCTCGTACTTATTCTATCGGTTTTATTTTCTTTACCGAACCACTAAGTTACGGGGACATAAACACACCAAGATTGGTTGTCAAGCGATGGTAGAGGAACAAACACAGACGCAAACGAACACTCATACATATGGATATGTGTTGTACAGTTTATACAAAACATTTAGATTGTTTGAATAAAAGAAAAACAACTTTGAAATGCTGTCAAGAAAAAATAAAACACATTTCTTTAGAAATGTCTTGTATTATTTACTATCAAATATATATTTTATTACATCCATGCTTCTAGATATACAAACGTGTATATATAAATATGTATATGTGTTTGTATATATGTTTGCATGTATGTATGAAGCCTGATCAATAAGTATCAGGATTGTTGCAATAGTAACGAAGCTAAAGCACACAGACTAAAGCAGCTTGGTACAGATTGACCTTGAACTCTGTTGTGCATGCGCACTAAGTTTTAACGTTCTAGCTCACTTTCGCTGTTTGGAGGGAAGGTGTGTAGCGTGTGATCGTCACATTGACCATGACAGAGGAAGTTGTCATAGCGATACCTGTTCAGAAACCTAATCAAAGTTGCAGAAAATGTATGGAGAGGAGTGTATGAGCCGCAAACAAGTGTACCAGTAATTCAGGCGTTTCTAAAATGACCGAAAAATGTCGATATTGGCGAAGGTTCTGGGAGACTCACAACCGGCAGGACTGAGAAAGACATCGCAGATGTGCGTGCAGTTGTGTGGGGTCACCATCCGTGAGTCATCAGAAGATGTGCAGATTAGTTACGGTTCAGTTCGGTCCATTATCACTGAAGATTTGGGTTTGAGACGCGTGTCTGCCAAATTTGTGCCAAAACTGCTTTCAGCTGACCAAAAAGACACTCTGGTTTCAGTTGCAGAAGATCTCCTTTACTGCATCGAGATGATAATAGAAGAGTTTATGTCACCTCTACCTTACCTATTTCTGGTCATTTATCACTATCTGACTGACTTTTGAGATTTGTTTCTTTACGTGGTCAATGGAATTTATAACCATAGTGAATTAAAGTTTGGGTGAATATCTGACAATATCTAATTTATCATAAGCAGCTAGAACTTAACTGTCAACTCCTAGTGGTTTTAATTCTTAGTAGACGCTGTGTACTAGCTGCGTTAGATCTTTTGATGGTGATAAGGGGATAGATAAAAATTGTAGCTAAATTACCATCTCATGACCCCCCACTGTTATTCTCTTCTGCCATTCCAAATTGTAGTTGAAGTTTATTCTGCTACAATAGTAGCAGCATTGGTTTCTTTCATTCTCTGGTTCTTATGAAATATTTGCTAAAAATTATAATGGAGTATCCTGTCTGCTGAAAACCTATATTTTGCATCCGAAGATGGCGATGTATTTCAAATTGATGTAATGCTTGCATTGTTCAATTATTTGCTGTTTATTCACCTTACTACGAGCTGTGAGGATAATACTTGGTGCCTCAACTTAAGTACCTAATTCAACTGAACATTTATGTACACACACACGTACACACACACACACACACACACACACACACACACACACACACACACACACACACACACACA
>NC_068982.1:154994804-154996755 GCF_001194135.2 Octopus bimaculoides | reverse complement strand
GACAGTTAGGTGATACAAGAAAGGGGCAAAGAAAACACGGACAGGTCATTCGGAGTTTTCTCTCTTCAGTCGAGATCCAGATTATCTTTGCAATTTCGGCTGGTTATTCTCGATATTGCTCCAATTTTGCCAGCCCCAAGGATAAACTAAGCTAAGAGCATTAGATTCTTTGGAAGAAAGCAGCGAATGTATACAAAAACAAGGACGAAAAAAAAACCAACAATGTTACACAAATACAGTAGGAATAATAACAGGACAAAACTACAGATGTCTTTCGACTAAGGACGAATAAAATTAAGCTGGCGTATATGGAAATAAAGCCTTACAGCCGGGATACAAGGTTTCACAGGCACAGGGAGGAATAACGATGTTATATACATATGTTGTTGTTGTTGTTCTTCTTCTACAGCAGCTGTTGTTGCTGCTTCTCACCTTCATTCCCCACTCCTTCTTCTCATTTCACAGAAGGCTAGGACTGCGACCCATCCCCTTCATCAGCTGTCGGCTAGCTGCCACAAACGTATGAGCACCTTTCGGCAGTGTTGTACTTTCCAGTGGCGAGGAAGTTCAAAATGTCTACCGAAAGATAGGCTGCTATTGGTCGAGGCCGGTCATATGGTGTTGTTAAAGAATATTATCAAAGAATATCAGTTACTTAGCAACAACATTTCCTTGAGAAAGGGGAATTTCTTTCACTGCGTGGCTGGACAGGGAGCTGGTGTCTAGATGTGACAGGAGTAAAGCCAGTGTGTGTGTGTGTTTGTTTGTCATAAATGTGTTCAACCCTTTTTGGGGGGTGGGGAGCTACCGGAGATTATGTTGGGCGTTTGTCGTACCAATGATGGCTATTTATTCAGACACCCGTCTGTTCTCTTATCCCCGAATAACAAGCTTGCCTTTTCCTTTAAAGACATGTCAACTTTGGAGAATTCCTGAATCTTGAGATTATTACCCCTTCGCAAGAGGAGCTGGTCTTAACTGTTATTTGATAATTATGATATAGCCTTTGGATGCAAGGTTTATGCTGTATAGTTTTCATAATATTTGATATATCTATATTTTTCTCTCTCTCTTTCTCTTTCTCTCTCTCTCTCTCTCTCTCTCTCTCTCTGTGATGTATGTATGCATGCATCTATCTATCTATCTATCTATCTATCTATCTATCTATCTATCTATCTATCTATCTATCTATCTATCTAATTGTTAAAGAGGACAACTAACTTTAAAGGCAAACATCTCAAGTCATATACATCATTATGATGGGAAAAAATTGAAAGTCTTACAGCTGTTTCCGGGATATCCCATAGTATGGAATATTCTGTCATCAGAGACAAATAGGGAAAATGTATATGACTAGAGATGTTTGCCTTGCCTTAATGTTTTTTTTATCCTCTTTAACAATTATATATCCGCTATATCGGAAATCTGCAATTGTTCCATAACTACCGTCTCGGCTATAACCTTGGAGCCCTAGTAATCCGTTACAGCACTTACATAGCGTACCTAGTCGTTTAGATCATTTGTTAACAAAATACAAATAACAGGACATTAACAACGGGCGTCTTTCGACTAAGTGCGAATTAAATTAAGTTGGCGTGTGTGGAAGTAAAGCCTTACAGCAGGGACATAATATTTGACAGGCACAGGGAAGAATATAGATGTTGCACGGATGGTAGTCGAACCAAGAAAGAAAGGTCAGGCTTGGCCGAACACCGGTCACATGGGGAGAGAGGTAGAGGCAGAGGGAGAGAAGAATTAAGGAGGGGCGAAAAACTGAAAGGGACAGAGTGAAGTGGAAGAGGAGGGGGAAGTGAGTATGAAGAGAAGGCCAGGAAATGGGAGAGAGGGAGAACGGAAGAACGAAGGGTGGAATGAACGAAGTAAGTGTGAAGGGGCTGATAGAAAGAAGGAAAGAATGAAAGAATGGAAAGAATAATAGTGTCGTACAAAA
>NC_068982.1:154992586-154994501 GCF_001194135.2 Octopus bimaculoides | reverse complement strand
AAAAGAATATACATTAAGTACAGGAAAAATACGTAAACACAGATAAGTACAGGACAAAATACCAAAGGAAGTCTAACTCTTCCTCAGTTGTCGACTGTTTATTACTACCTGTTTCGAGCTTTCAACGACAAGACAGGAAAACTTCATAAGACAGCAGCATCCAGAAGTTTAAAATATAAAATTTAAGGAGAGTTAGGACTCTGAACGAACAAATGACACCCGAGTGGACGTACAGAATAAACAATTGACGAAGACACACATTAGGGGCCGTTAGGCCAAATGAACTGTTATGGGTAACGCTTGGGAGAAATTTCGAACGGATATAGAATAGATAGAAGAGAAAAAATAGTAGGAGAGAAAAAATATCGAGAGGTGAGAGATAACTGCTAGAGGCACAATCATTTTATTGTTATTTCATGTTTAAGATGTATTGTCTAAGGAGGTCGATGTAACAGCCGTTCGGTTAATACTGACATTTTTTTGCACCGTGTATAGTGATATATTTTAAAATAGGTATACTGCTAAAATTAATAGCCAGCTGGTGATTCTGAAATTCGCATTAAATGACATGCTGTACATTGATGATGATGGTAATGATGATGGTCATGCAGTGGCTGTCATGGCTTCTGGTCTTAACTGATTAGAATTGTTATCATGTGCATGTTTTTTTCTTAGTGTAAAAGATGAGCTTCAGATAATATTCTGCTCAATACCACAGGTTTGCTTTTGTCAGTTGTCTGACGTTAACTAGTTAGCGTGTCCCTTAGTGGCTGACGGTATGCGCATCTTTGATCACGAGCAGGCATATTGGAAGAATACCATGGCTATGTGTTGCGAGGGATTCTTCGGTGTTTGAATAATTCAGTTTTGAAAACATGAGTGTTTTGTTCATCATCTTTAAACAACCCTTATTCAGAAACCTTTTGAGCGGGATGCGCTACTTGCCTCGAAGATAATTCTAACTGGGCTCCACTTAAAAAGTCATGCGCCGTGTATGTTGGTATGAGATCACCATGTCGCGCACATATGGTTGTGATGCATGTGCCTGGTGTACCCTTTTCAGACGGATAGCCATGAAAGGTATATTGGGCTTCATATACATGTACCCCAGGGTCACTTTGATGGCATGCTCTTCTCTCTCACTCAATAATAATGATGCAAGGTCTTGTGGGATTTCCCCATAAAGACTGACCTTACTGTTGGTGCAAGGAAAGCGGATATGATCGTAGAGGACAAAATAAACAAATAGTGTACGATCATAGACTTTTCAATTCCTTATGATTGCAGAGTCGATACCAAGGAATTAATAAAAATTGAGAAATATCAGGATCTAGCCAGAGAACTGAGGAGACTGTGGAAGACCAAGACAACAATTATTTCTGTAGTAATTGGTTCGCATGGCACAACACCCAAAATGCTACCTAAAAGACTGAAAGAGATTGGAAATGAAACTCGTGTTGTCAACCAGCAAAAATGTATCATTCTATATTTTGCAAGAATTCTAAGACAGATTCTTGAGACTTGAGGAGACTTATTGTCATCAAACCTCACGATAAAATACCTGCTAACTAAATTGGCATGTACAATAATAATAATAATAATAATAATCCTTTCTACAAAGCCTGAAATTTTAGGGCAGGGGACTAGTCGATTACATCGACCCTAGTGTTTCACTGGCACTTAATTTATCGATCCCGAAAGGATGAAAGGTAAAGTCGACCTCGGCGGAATTTGAACTCAGAACGTAATGACGGGCGAAATGCTGTTTAAGGATTTCGCCCGGACTACTAACGATTCTGCCAGCTCGCCGCCTTAATAATAATAATAATAATAATAATAATAATAATAATAATAATAATAATAATAATAATAATAATAATAATAATAATAATAATAATAATAATAATAATAATAA
>NC_068982.1:154989972-154992220 GCF_001194135.2 Octopus bimaculoides | reverse complement strand
TGAGGAACACATTTCGATCCTACACGCCTATTTCACAGCAGTACTCTACCCAAAAAACGAAAACGCAACAACACATACATATAAAACATGGAACATACAGAAAATTGCACTACTGGGTACTGCACACATTCTACGCAAAACACTTTCAATACAGTAAACATAAGAGCACCACAGCAAACCACAGCACATACCCAAGGCGCACAGAGCTGCGCTCGGTAGTGAAGTGAAAGCACGTTATAAAAATAAAACTACTGAATAATAATAATAATAATAATAATAATAATAATAATAATAATAATAATAATAATAATAATAATAATAATAATGGCGCCACATAATAAAATTGTGGCGGGAGGGTATTAGTCAATGCAGTAAACCCCAGTACTTGACTGGTACCTTATTTTATGGACTTCGAAAAGAGAAAAAGCAAAATTGACCTTGGCGTGATTTGAACACAGAACGTAAAGAGCCGGAAGAAATACTGCTAAACATTGTGTCCAGCGTGCTAAGGGTTCTGCTAGAGGTCAATGTAATAAACTTAGAATCTCCTCTCAAAATTGCTGGCCGTACCTATGTTAAAAATTAAAATGAAAGAAAAACGAAAGAAACGGAGGAAGCAAAAACGAGGTCACAAGCGTTGAGAAGATGCTAGTTGTCATCATACCGATAGGTCAACAGTACGTATCTCATTAACACTACAGATTGTTCATGACACAATCACTTGTCTCTCAATTAGCACTTCACAAAACTGTAAATAAGCATCGTATGAAAGTACAATAGTTCACTGCAGTAATTAATATTTCGTTAACTTGAAATACTGTGATCGATTACTTCCATGCGTTACAAAAGGAGAAGAGGTTATCGCAAGTAGCATTTCGTATAATATTCACTACCTGCTGGTTGCAACATGTGTTCCAATGTTGCGCTGTTAGCTATTCTAACTATAGAACGAAATCTAAGACAAATCGAAATCTTTGACAGCATTGTTTTTAATATAGACATAAGGCCAGAAGTTTGGAGAGGCATATATTGACTGGCACTATATGTCATCGACCCCAATGGGATGGCTTTGGCATAAAATGGCAGAAGAAATACAACAATGTATTTTCTCTGAAGTCTTCGCCAATCGAGTTTTACAGTTCAAACAAATTTAACTAAATCGATGACTCAGTGGAAATCTTCAAAAAAAATAAACGATATAAAAACCTATGAATTTATGTAGCAAAATTATAATTGAACGTGGGATTTCCTCTAGTTACGCTAGCTATTATTAAAAAAAGAGTAAAAATCACTACATAGATTTATCTTTCAATCAACACTAGAAAATTATTGAAATATATATCAGCATTTTATTACCATTATCAAAATTAAGGGTCTCTACGTAGTCGCTATCCTAGTCCCGCTAAAACCAGCAATCAGATCTTCCTCATATTGCATCCTACTGAATTGTAAAAGGGAAAAGAAATGTTGGATAATGTAGTCTTAGATGCAGTATGTCCAAATAGAATTGAATAAAACCATTGCTTGAATGACTTCATCATATTTCTGTGTGATCAGGACTAACCTTGGATTAAATAGTACCAGCATCAGCGGCAGCAGTAATAACAGCAACAACAATACCAAAAGTACTATTGGGAACTAATTATGGTTTCAATCGATTACTTTGAGGCTTAAAAATATTTTTCAAAAGACCAGTTTTTGCTAAAGTATGCAACCTTTCACAATATTATTTATTGATAACACTGCATACTTTCAATAGCATTTACATCAATATTTTCTCATGAGTTACTTTATGTACAGATCTTTATATTAAATGTCACACTGCGGCCTCTACATGGTAGCTTCATCTTCTAAAAATAGCAACCATAGTACCATGAAATAACTGTCCACTTTTTTCTTATAAAAAAAACGAGGGAGGACACATTACATATAATTGGTTCTAGCATAGGCACAACGCCTAAAATTTGGGGTAGGGGGTTATTCGATTTCACCAATCACAGTACTTGACTAGTACTTTATTTTATCAACCCCGAAATAACAGGCAATGTTGGCTTCGGCGGGATATGAACCCAGAATGTAAAGAATTGGAATAAATGCCGAAAGGTGGAGGACAACAGACGAGATATTCACAATTGGAATGTTTTTAAGCACAAGTATTTTTGATCGTGCCTATATTGGAAAGGACACACACACACACACACACACACACACACACACACACACACACACACACACACACACACACACA
>NC_068982.1:154987785-154988728 GCF_001194135.2 Octopus bimaculoides | reverse complement strand
ATATATAGTGAGAGAGAGGGAGAGAGAGATAGAGAGAAAGCTAGTAATGGAAATAAATACAGGCATGGTATCAATGTATTTACATGGAGCGCAAAAACTACCGAATGAAAGTAAAGAATAAAATATGAAGAAAATATGTAATTTCTTAATTCGACAGCTGTTTTAAGAGGACCAGAGTTATATACCAATCATAATGATAGAGAAAGGGCGAAAAGAAACTTAAAGACTCGTTAGGCTGATTTTAACTTTATTTTCTCTTTTTTCTGTTTCTTTCATTCTATCCTTCTTCTATCCTTCTTCCTTTCTTCTATCCTTCTTCCTTTCTTCTTATGTTCTAGACGTTCTCCTTCATCTTTAGGTAATCCCTCACCTCGTTTTGATTCCTCTCTCTCTTTAACTGTTTATATTTTTACTAAGACTACTATAAGAATCACATTTGTCAATCTTCACCTGAAGAGAGGAGCCGAACTTGTATCGCTATGTGACTGATTACCGGTTACACACGCATGACTTGTTGCATATTTCATCAGCAAATTACGATTAGTATGATTATTACGTCATTCTGTTCTTCCCGAAACAGCTGTCGAGTTAAGAAATTATATATTTTCTTCATATTTCATTCTGTAGTTTTTGTGTTCCCTGTAAATACGAAGCTTAACTTTGTTAATCTCCTTTACTACTTCGATATCAGCTCAATTTGAATTTCTCTTATCGCCACTCTTCAGAGTTAAAGTTCAAATCCTTTTGAGCACTACGATGTGTGTTCTACATTGAACATCTCCAGTTCTCACGTATTGTCTTTATTTGCGCATACATACACACATACATACATACATACATACATACATACATACATACATACGTATATACATACACACACACACACACACACACACACACACACACACACATACATACACAGTCGTAATGATCCCTATATCCC
>NC_068982.1:154981148-154987556 GCF_001194135.2 Octopus bimaculoides | reverse complement strand
ATATATATATATATATATATATATATATATATATATATATGTATATATATATGTGTGTATATATATATATGTGTATATATATATATGTGTATATATATGTGTGTGTATATGTATATATATATATATATATATATATATAAATAGATAAAACATATAGCGCAAGTACAGTTGTGTGTTTAAAAAGTTCGCTTCTTAACTCCATGGTTCCATGTTTGATTTCATTGGAAAACATGTCGAGCAAGTTTTTTCTACTTTCCTCAGAGTTCACTAATGAGTTATGAGTATAATTTGTTTATACTGCGCAGGACCATCGCGCTTGTGATTTGTGTGTGTGTGTGCACACACACACACACACACACACACACACACACACACACACACATACACACACACACACACATATATATACATACACACGTAAATATCAAAAAATGAGAATGAGTGCTCGGCACAGTATTGGTGGATAAAATTTCATTATTTGTGTGTTAATGCTATCATTGGTTTCATGTTAAGAAAGTATCTTAATTTTTCAAGCCGATCACATGGAAGAATGATGTTGATAATCTCTGCCTGTCTGTCTGTCTGTCTGTCTGTCTGTATTTCTCTCTCTCTCTCTCTCTCTCTCTCTCTCTCTCTCTCTCTCTCTATATATATATATATATATATATATATATATATATATATACATTCTCAGTTATCAATTTCTCAGTCTTCCTTTCTACGAAGAATTTCAATAAATTAATGTAGCAAGATTATATCGAATACCGATTTATTAGGTGAATATTTTTAACAGAATAAAAAACAATAAAAATACCTCATTGAATGTAGTTATTACATGCATTAAACGCATACTAAGAGATATGTAATCGACAAAACTACTTCTTAATATTTACTGTTTAGCTTAAATATATTCAAGTTTTCCGCTTCCAGCTGGTCGATAATGTTTGTTGAATCAGATGTTTCCTGTCTTGAATTTCACCGTTATCATCTTCAAAATCTTGATCGTCATTGTCGCTTTGTTATCATCATTAAAATAGTTATTGCGTTTATCGATATTTTTCTAACATTCAACAATTTTTCCTTTAAACGGTGATTTATATTTTATATTTTTGAATGATATTATCTTCTTTACAATTTTAAACTGTATAATATATTTATTAGCTGACGTACCTGGTAATTCCCGGGAAAGCGGGGCTTATCTCTTGGTTCCATTCTCATAATTGTTTCGCCAACCCAATAACAACAATACAAAATATGTAGCCCTTTAAACGGTTGTTGTGCATTTACAGAGAATACCAAACTGTCTTACACAGGATCTTGTTTTAGAAATTTCCAATAAGCTTTGAATACCCAATTTGTGAAGTCAGTTATGTAATAACATGAAATTAGTTACCCGATAGTAAGAATTCAAATAAAGTAACCCCGAAAAGGGCTTTAATGCGTTCTCAGAGTATATAGAACTTGGAAGGAAATACTAATAAGGTATGTATACTAAAATCGTCAAGTATGTTACGTAATTGGCTAATCAGAGATTGTAACAATTCAAAGTAAATAACTCTGAAAAGGGCTTTTGTGCGTTCCCAGAGAATATTACCACAAGCGGCGCTAGTGATTCGTAAATAAGTCACTAACCGAAATAAGTGGATCTAGTCTTTAGGAAAATACTAATTACTTGTTTAAGGGCTGTACTGGATAAATTACGAAAGTAACTCTAACAGTTCAGATACTAAGAAATAAGCATACTCAATTTGATTTATACCAAATTATTTAGGAAAATGAATGGGTTATTTCCCTTGGGTGTTAAAATAAAATATATTAGATATATATAAGGATCCATTCCAGGGGCCCTATTATCTATTTTTCAACAATCTGAGTATACTACGAGGTTTCCAGACATGAGTTCTACTCACGTGTCAAGTTTCATCAAAATTGATAAAACGATGTAGGAGGAGTTAGCTGACAACTCCACAAACACAGCCACAGACAGAATTTCCCACATATGTAGTGTATATATATAATTACATAACCTTTCATTGACTATCGACTATAGGAAAATAGTCTAATACGGGAGTATATAAACCCTCGATGGAAAAATATGGGCATTAGTATGCGTAGGAATCGAATCCACACCTCTCATTTTCGCGATAAGTGTGCTGACCGATTACACCAGCACACCTACCTATTTTTTTCCTTTAAATTTAGGAACTATGATTTCATAGCAGTAAGTGTGTAAACAGATATATAAAATGCGTCAACTAAGAAACGGTGACAAATAAAAAAATTGTAAATATAATTATAAGCTTAAGCTTATAATTATATTCACAAGATTTTCAATCGTCAGCGTTTCATGTGGTTCTTCCCCTGAAGGCAACTTGTAACATGTTTCATCAGAGACGAAATAGCCGCTATATTAGTTACCTTAAATCAATATCTTATCTAATATTTATATTAACATTTAAATATACTTACGCCTCCCTCTAAATTGCTGGCTTTGTGCCAGAATTTGAAATCAATTTTTAAATATAGTAAAGCGGCAAGTTGGCAGAATCGGTAACACGCCGGGAAAAATACTTAACGGCATTTCGTCCCTCTTTATGCTCTGAGTTCAAATTCAGCTGAGATCGACATTGCCTTTCATCATTTCGGAGTTGATAAATAAGCATAAGGAAAGCACTGGGATCGAAATTGCTGGCCTTATGTTAGAATTTGAAACCAATATGTAAATGGTATTGGAATCATTGATTAAATACGGGCAGTTTGTTGTTTGTCCCACCACTGCTTTAGTTCTCTTGAAGTAGATTTCTAATTAAGACATAAGGTGTAATTTCTAGACTCCTTATAGCACCCCACATCTCGAGATGTCTACATGTCAGAAGTCAATGAATTATAACAGTAGATATAACAGCCATAACAACTACTCAAAGTGTAATAAACATAACAGTTTCAAGAAAATGGTACGCGCAGCTGAAGAGAGCATTTATGTCAAAAGACCCAGCTGTCCCATGATTTAGTAATCTTTTTTTACCTACTCTCATTGCTCATTTTAAATATGCTTAAGAACACACGCACACAAACACACACACACCGACTGTGACAAGGCTGGCCCTTTGAATTACGAAAACAAACATGGAGGGTTGTTAGACCAGAACGAGAGGAAAATAGTGAACACTGGGAGAAATACTTTATATATATATATAAATAAATGTGTGTGTATGTGTGTGTGTGTGTGTATTTGTAAGCTTTTTGTTTTCTTAAAAATTCGTTTATATTCTTCTTCGAATTCAAGGTGACAAGTTTTCATAGCTTAATTCAAAATAATTCCAGGGGTTTGTGAATATATGAATGCGACTAAATGTATGCATTTGTGTCGACTCATGGTTGCCAGTAAATGTGAGTCGATGCAGGTAGTTGCAAAATAGAATGTGTTTCTGTCCGCATAATGGGTGAATGTGTCACTTTACTACGCATGAGCGTGTTTTTTTTTTGTTATATTTGCATGTGTTTCATATGTTCTCCGTCTGGCGCAGGGTCTTTGAGTATCGCTGTTAATGTTGAAATTACCAGTGATTGTTAATACCTTCCTAGTCTCGATGTTCAAGTTGTAAGTGGATTCAAATGTTCAGCATAGAATCTTAATTGTTTGGACTGGTATTGCAACAGCATTCTGAAATATTCTAATCGAATGTGTAAAGCTCAAAACATCCATAACTTACAAAGTATGTCAGAGTATTTTTTTTGTTACTATATTTTTACTCATAGCACCAACGTATATAGTATTCACAATTCCTATGTCCTGGTTGCTTTGCTCATTGGATAGAGAGGAGATAGACAATACATCGATATCCAAAATCCTTATTTGGTGAACAATGTCTTCAATTGACAATAAAATACGAACCAAAGCTTTCATGTAGAACGTGTGTTGGCTATTTCAGAAACCAATACCTAGTCTCTTTTATCTTACCTCTATTCGGTCGTTTTGCAACAATACTCAGCAGAGTTTAATAAATCACGAAACATGTGTCAGGAGAGACCATCGCTCAATTCTTGCTTCTTAGCTCATTTAGCCATACTGAATGGTGGTTGTATTGCTTATTTATTGCTATTACATAATCGCAACTGTTAGTTTGTGAATTAATTATTCATATTGCTTCTAATGACATCCAATTGTGTGATATTTTCCCATTGATTGTCGATGTTCTTTTCGCTAGAATTGATCCAATTGTGTATTCTTATGATTTCGATTGCTCTCATTTACTCTCATCTGCTAGCAAATAGTAATTGCAACACAATAAAGTAAGGCAATCACTGTCCCAAGACTGAAATTTTCAATTTGTGCTAAGTGTTCTTTATCAACTTAATTGGTAGCGAATAACATCAAGTTAATAGGATGTCTATCGACTCGTGTCATATTTATTCTTTCATTTAGTAGGTTGTTGATGAAAATACAGTAATCCCTCGACTATCGCTGGTGTTACGTTCCCCCCCCCACCCGTGATAGGTGAAAATCCGCGAAGTAACAACAGTACTGTACTGTATATATATATTTTTATATTATTTTTATAATTTGCATATATTTATTTTATCATAAATGCAAAACAACAACACAAAGGAATCGACGTAAGCTTAGATAATAAACCGCGATAGGTGAACCGCGATATGGCGAGGTATTACTGTAGTGAGGTTATCCTTAAATGTCGCATTGAGCTGTGTGGAATCTTTCGCACATTTATTATTTACTCGTATGAGGCTAACACGTGCTTGTATGATGACAGCAGTCTTTGATCAATGTTATTGCTGCCATTTTTGTTTAGACCGAGGATTATGCTTTTAGGAATTTTATTCCGGATAGAATTTACCGATATCAATAGTTATTTACCGGGTATTTTTGTCGCTTGATTTGCACGTACGATATTCTCCAGCCAAAGAAGATATGTATTAAGGGCAGGCTTTTAAGAGAAGTATTCAGTTATTCAGTACACGAAAGAATGAATAGTTTCCTATGCTGGTGTGACTGACTTCGGAGCTTATTTCATGTATATGCATATGTATGAATATATGTTCTGAATAGATTTTTCATATTTCTTTCCTATTTTGAATAGGCATGCTCACCTTGTATTTCTACCTTTCACCACTGTCGTTTCTATGGATTACGTTGTATAATTTTTCGAAGAGTAGTTTAAAATATGGGTTATATCTGTGGCGTTAATTCCACAAAATCTCATCGACTGCCGAATTTAGGAGATTTATCTGTATCCCTATCCATTTTGTGCACTAGGTATTTTGTTGTTCTTTCTTGTACATGTTTTGCAAAAAATTATTCATCAAAGTGAAAACTTTTTTTGTTAATCCAAATTAGACTATTTTTGATTGTCTATGTTATTGAAGTTTGTTTTGGCAACATATTTACGCTTGGCCTTCTGTCGATAATTATACAGTTTTGTATCTGATGATAAGTGGAAGAGCCGTGTAATTTCCTTGGATATGTATCCTTGATAACCACTTAGGAGATGCTTTCTGAAAAGTTTCTCCCCGACTATTTATTATCTATCTCATGTATGCAGATTTGGATGTACTTCTACGCTCAGTTGCTGTTGTCGAAGAGATATGATGCAACATTCACGACTTCTAAATCAATGTTAATCTATGCTAGCCTTGTTTTCACTTTAAGACGGGGTCTGTATAACTGCTCAAATATTACCGGATGTATTTTATTCAGATGCAAGGTGTTTGCATCAGTCCAATACATTCTCCTTGGCTAAATTATAGCTATATTTTGATGTACACTATAACACTCACACACACACATGTAAGCTTGCTCACATTAGTTCGATGTTATATTTGGTGAGTAGAACGACAAGAATTTCCATTTACTTAGGATTCAGTTCAAATGTATTACCAAACTTCACCCAGCAAGTATCGTAGAGGAAGAAGTAAGTCAGTTTATAGCAGTATGCGTACGAAAAACAATGCAAAAATCGATATTAAATATTAGAACAAACTCCAGCATAGTTCAATGTAACTTATCGGCCATTATCAGTGTAGTAGCTCTCCATAATGTCTTACTGTGTTGATTCTTCGTATTGTTCTCGAGATCTACAGCTGGTGTTCATTCGCTTACATTTTGTAGTAGTTTTCTTTCACAAGTGGTCTACCTACTCTCTTTTGCTCTTTCTGTATTTCTCTGTTTCTCTTTCTGTAAGTATGTGTGTGGTGTGTGTGCGTGATTGTGTGTGTGCGTGAGTGTATGTGGGTGTGTGTGTGTGTGTGTGTGTGTGTGTGTGTGTGCAACTGTGTGTATAAGTCTGAGAGTGTGTGTAGGTTACGTTGGAGAAATTCATAAATCAACGACTGCAGCAGCTGGCAAATTTACAGCTGTGAAAAAACTGTCGCCCGGGCGCATGTGTAATA